>NC_092227.1:14750613-14753113 GCF_036320965.1 Panulirus ornatus | reverse complement strand
TTGCTTCTCTTGATTTCCTGTTCCTAATAACAAGCTCTTTACCACTTAATTCACCACCTTATGATCACTCTTACCCAGCCAGTGATGGTGGTTCGTATACAAAGATTTCATCCTCTATTGCATTCCTTAAAAGTATACACAAGATTCATTACATATGGATGGTGGTTCGTTAACCTCATTCTGTTTGGCTTCTGAATAGATTGGTGCCAGTCACAGTATTGTGCCATTTCCTAAAACCTTTCTACTCCTGTGATTCCCATCCCACATTCCAACCATGAGATGTCAGTCAATTTCCTTAAAACTAATATCACCCAGTTTTTATAAACAGTCTTTCTCATCCTCTTTTCTTACATTCACATACACCCGTGACTAACTCTTCATTCCTTAAATGCTGTGTCCAGCGTTACCCTCACCTGCTATCTACCTGTGATGGCTACATGTTACTGCAACTACTGTTACCCTGTTTCATACTTTGCTTTTCAAAACCGTATTATCTTAAAATCTTCCTCATACACAAGGCACTTATACACCTTCATTCCCATCCAATTTTCCTTTCTTATTCCTTTTGTGTGTCCCCTTCAGGGGACACTGTCTGGCTCTTAACTACCTTAGTTAACTTCACTCAGTGACTGACGTTTTGTTAGTATTAATTAGTATGAAGCTTATTGCACAGTTCTACTACCTTTGAATATAATCCACTTATATTAATATAGTACACTTTTAGACCATCTGGCTTTGATATTCGTACACATATTTCGTACTATCAGTATTTTCTATTCCTCCAGTACAGTAATCAACATCATCATAATACACTCCCTCATGATCATCTCATTATTGCGAAGTTTGTCTTCGCTACTTTTCCTGACTTCTCACAGACTAACCGTAAGGCCTGAGTCTTCCCCCATAGATCTCTCTCATTTCATTTCCTTGGGAAACTTAGTATTCTCTCTTGTCTTCTGAGTATCGCCTTCTTGAACCGCTCATTCTCTCCTTAGGTGAATTTCCTTTCCAAATAGTCTCCACATAGTCAAAACTACTATCACTAGTAAGGGTATATGTTTTTTCCTCCAAAAATCTTCGTTTGCCCATCATTGTTATCCTTATCACTATTCAACTCTAATAACACAGCAGTTAAGATATCCTGCACACACCTCATTATTTTTCTTTCTCTTCTCCATCTTCTTCATTTCTCAGTACTCCTCTCCAGAGACGATTCCCAGTTTCTTTCTATGAACTATATCCTTATTTGCATCCGCACTTGTTGTGATCAAGTCCAGTTTCATTTGTACGTGGCGTTTCAACTGCTCTTCACCGCTGCAGCAAACAATACCGTGGTCTCGTTTACCATCTCCTCTTCATATGAACTCAGTCTGTCCCTTCTTACTCTCTAGATCATATACTTCCTCACCCAATTTCTCCATAGCCTATTTTGTTTTCATATTTGTAGTACTTTGTAATGCAAGTGCGCTGTCAGTTTTCCTCACATTTTCTACACTATTATCCACTTTATCCTCCATCCTGTTCACCTCTGCTTCAACACCGCCTACCTCCTCCCTCCTCCCTAAACTCTTCGTTCTTGTTTCTTAACACTGAGGTTGCAATTTTCCCATATCAACAGTTGTTGCTTACAATACCATATATCCGTATTTGACGTTATTAGATATTCTTAGTTCATCTGAATTATGACCATGGGTCCTTAGTACCTCATCATCCTCACGTCCCTCCACTGATTCTGCGGCATTTATCATTTATGTTTACACTCGTTAGCTACCTCGCCGTAATCCCAGGTCCGCTCGCAGTGCACCTGCACAAAATCTGGATGAGAATCTATGCACACTGAAGTTACAGCCGTCCTGCATGAGTGTTGGTCTTGCTACCTCGTACGTGCATAGTCAGCGACTAACGCCATGCAGGGGTCAGCACTACTTGACAAATTGACTCGTCCATTACAGCTACGGCAGTCATCCTGTGCTGACGGTGCCGATAGTAAACAAGTTATAGGCGCGTGAGACTAAGTGTTGTTTCTCGATACTGTGTCTGTGTTTACGAGCCGGACCAACGCTCTGGCAGAATGATGTATCACTGGCAGTTGACCAATGGGTACGTCTGCAAGTAGACGATAGTGCAAGGCGTTATGACGTAAATGCTGTCAGTTCTTAGTATGGCAGACTATGCTTATGATCCAGCTTTAGCGTGTTTTGAATAGATGGCCTCACACTCTAAGTGGGACCTTCGTTTATCTTTACTTTTTTTTCACGGAATTCTTTTTTGGAGATGGGATGTGCCTTCACCTCGTATCCAGACGAGGTGAACAGACCATTAGTTTACCACTAAAAGTCATCGCATTACTTGCAGTGCTTTTGTACGCTTTGAGAGTTTAGTTGCTGCAGGAGCTTTGTGCTGCATCATATGATATCAGGAACTGGGAACAGAGAACACTCAAACATCGGCATATCTAAGTAAGAGAGTTTGAATCATAAAAAGCGAATGCCAGGCGGAA
>NC_092227.1:14673113-14743113 GCF_036320965.1 Panulirus ornatus | reverse complement strand
CTGTCAACATATGGTTTGCGGACAGTGCCCTTCTTTGGAGGCTCCAATTACTTATATATTCTTTCTTCTGTGGTGGTTATCACACTCGTGTTCTCCTTGTTCAGTACGTTTCCCATTAACGCACGAGAATATTATCGCTGTCAAAATAACTTTCCATCAATGATCTTTTTATTTTTTTATCTCCACTACACCGTCTCCTCTTAGTTCGTCCTATTTGCATCTAAAAAAAAAAAAAACTCGACCTCCCTTGTGCCGCTTTTGTTAAATCATTCATTCATCTTCGCTTCATCCAGAAAAGAAAAAAAACATAAATTATCGCCAACCAATGACCGGTCAATGCTTGTTGAATGAGGTGAATCACTACCCTTTGACCCCTTGGCTGGGCTATCGGGGCACATATCCGTTTGAAGAGTAATTTTTCACCCCATTTTTTTCTGTGATGATTGCAAAGCGTCATGCCAAATGTGCTATCTCTCTACCTCTTCCATGAATTGCTTGCTCCTGATGTTGTGAGTTCCAACGGCCCAGGGTTCAAACGTGTCAAGCATAGAAACTAGCCTCTCTCATATGACTCTCCGTTAACCTTCGCGTCCAGCAGGATTCTTGGCAAATCTACCCATTACCGGTATAAGAGTTTCCTTTCATGAGAGAAATATGCCGACCTTTCCTTGCCTTCACCATCATATGTTACTGGCCCCCAGCCAACGTCAACGTGTCTTTTTATGTGATCCCATTTTCTTGAAATGTTTAAGCAAATATAGGAAAAAGCTAGACTTTGTACGGAATACATTCCATAAGGAAAGAGTGACCGCATTAGCATTCCACTTAGCCGTTACACACACACACACACACACACACACACACACACACTATATGTATATGTATATATATATATATATATATATATATATATATATATATATATATATATATATATATATATATATATATATATATATATGTTATGTATATATATACACAGTACATTAATCATGTTATCTCTTCCCCTCTTGCCCCCTTTACCGACGTTCTCATTTGTTCTCTTGTCTTTCGCACATTATTTACCTCATTGCAAAACAGCTTTTTATTCTTCAAAAAGTTTAATGACACTCTCGCACCCCAACACTCAATTGCCCTCTTTTTCAACCCCTGCACGTTTTTCTTGACTTCCTGCCGTTTTTTCTAACACATTTCCCAATCATTTACACTCCTTCTCTGTAGATACCGCCCAAACGCCTCTCTTTTCTCTTTTACTGGTATTTTTACTGCATCCTACTACTCGCTACCCTTTCTGATCTGCCCACATCCCCCCTTTCGCATGCCACATGCATCTCTTACACATGCCACCACTGTTTCCCTAAATACCTGCCATTTTTCAGTCACTCCTCTCACTTTAATTACTTTCATCTTCTACCATTCTACACTCAATGTCTGCTGGTATTTCTTCACACAAGCCTCCTTCCTGAGAGTACTTACTCCCTCTTTTCTCTTCTCTCCGACATTGTTTCTTCATTTTTGAAAACTTCTGCAAATCTTCACTCTTGCCTCAACAAGATAGTGATCAGAGATTCTACCAGCTGCCCATCTCAGGATATTTACATTCAAAAGTCTCTGTTTTAAGCAAGTATCAATTAATACCTAATCTAATGGTACCCGTTGACCATTTCTCCTACTCACATACGTACACTAGTGTATATCTCGCTTTATAAACCAGGTATTCCCAATAACCAGCCTTTTTTTCTGCACACACAAGGTCCACAAGCTCTTCACCATATCCAATCATAACAGAATACCTCATGTGCACCAAATTCATCCTCAGCTACCACATTACTTACCTTCGCATTTAAATCACCCATCACTAATACCCGGTTTTGTGCACCAAAATTCCTGATTACACTCAATTGCTCCCAAAACATCTGTCTCTTATGATCTTTCTTCTTTTGGTCAGGTAGATAAACACCAATGATTGCCCATCTCTCGCCATTCACTCATAGCTTTACCCACATCAATCTAAAATTCACTTATTTGCACTCTATCACACACTCCCACACCTCCTACTTCATAAATGTTGCTACTTCTTTCTCAGCTCTTGTCCTCTCACCAACCCCTGACTTTACTCCCAAGACTTTCCCAAATCACTCTTCCCTTTACCCTTGAGCTTCGTTTCACTCAGAGCCAGAACATCCAGAGCCTTGAAGAATGTGTGGAAGTCGAAAACATTATCTCGGAAAGCAAAAATGGGTATGATTGAAGGAATAGTGGTTCCAACAATGCTGTATGGTTGCGAGGCGTGGGCAATGGGTAGAGTTGTGCGGAGGAAGGTGGATGTGCTGGAAATGAGATGTTTGAGGACAATATGTGGTGTGTGGTGGTTTGATCGAGTAAGTAATGTAAGGGTAAGAGAGATGTGTGGTAATAAAAAGAGTGTGGTTGAGAGCGCAGAAGAAGGTGTTTTGAAATGGTTTGGTCACATGGAGAGAATGAGTGAGGAAAGATTGACCATGAGGATATATGTGTCAGAGGTGGAGGGAACGAGGAGAAGTGGGAGACCAAATTGGAGGTGGAAAGATGGAGTGAAAAAGATTTTGTGTGATCGGGGCCTGAACATGCAGGAGGGTAAAAGGCGTGCAAGGAACAGAGTGAATTGGAACGATGTGGTATACAGGGGTCGTCGTGCTGTCAATGGATTGAACCAGGGCATGTGAAGCGTCTGGGGTAAACCATGGAAAGTTCTGTGGGGCTTGGATGTGGAAGGGGAGCTGTGGTTTCAGTGCATTATTACAGGACAGCTAGAGACTGAGTGTGAACGAATGGGGCCTTTGTTGTCTTTTCCTAGCGCTACCCCGCACACATGAGGGGGGAGGGTGTTGTTATTCCATGTGTGGCAGGGTGGCGATGGGAATGAATAAAGACAGACAGTATGAATTATGTACATGGGTATATATGTATATGTCTGTGTGGGTATATATATGTATGCATTGAGATGTATAGGTATGTATATTTGCGGGTGTGGACGTGTATGTATATACATGTGTATATGGGTAGGTTGGGCCATTCTTTCGTCCGTTTCCTTGCGCTACCTCGCTAACGCGGGAGACAGCGACAAAGCAAAATATAATATATATATATATATATATATATATATATATATATATATATATATATATATATATATATATATATGTATGTATGTATGTATATATATATATTCCTATGAGTCCACGGGGAAAATGAAAGACGGTAACTTCCCAAGTGCACTTTCGTGTAATAATCACATCATCAGGGGAGAAACAAAAGAGAAAAGTAACATGTTTACCAAATGGCGTTCGAGCTACGTTTCTTCGTTGTATATCAACTACTGTTCTATTTCTCTCTTGTGTCTCCCCTGATGATGTGATTATTATACGAAAATGCACTTTGGAACTTATCGTGTTTCATTTTCCCTGTGGACTCATAGGAATATAGTTGATCAGGCGCAAAATTGTGATCCTTTCCAATATATATATATATATATATATATATATATATATATATATATATATATATATATATATATATATATATATATATATATATATATATGCCTTCACCCTCTCAATCAATACCCTCCCATATAATTTCCAAGGAATACTCAACAAACTTATACCTCTGTAATTTGAGCACTCACCTTTGCCCCCTTACATTTGTACAATGGCACTATGCAAGCATTCCGCCAATCCTCAGGCACCTCACCATGAATCATACAAACATTAAATAACCTTACCAACCAGTCAACAATACAGTCACCCCCTTTTTTGATACATTCCACTGCAGTGCCATTCAAACCCTCTGCCTTGCCGGCTTTCATCTTCCGCAAAGCTTTTACTGCCTCTTCTCTGTTTACCAAATCATCCTCCCTAACCCTCTCACTTTGCACACCACCTCGACCAAAACTCCCTATATCTGTTACTCTATCATCAAACATTCAACAAACCTTCAAAATACTCACTCCATCTCCTTCTCACACCTCCACTTCTTGTTATCACCTCCCCATTAGCCTCCTTCACTAAAGTTCCCATTTGTTCTCTTGTCTTACGCACTTTATTTACCTCCTTCCAAAACATCTTTTTATTCTCGGTAAAATTTAATGATACTCTCTCACCCCAACTCTCATTTGCCTTCTTTTTCACCTCTTGCACCTTTCTCTTGACCTCCTGCCTCTTTCTTCAATATATCTCCCACTCATTTGCATTATTTCCCTGCAAAAATCGTCCAAATGCTCTCTCTTCTCTTTCACTAACAATCTTACCTCTTCATCCCACCACTCACCACCCTTTCTAATCTGCCCACCTCCCACGCTTCTCATGCCACAAGCATCTTTTGCGCAAGCCATCACTGCTTCCCGAAATACATCCCATTCCTCCCCCACTCCCCTTACCTCCTTTGTTCTCACCTTTTTCCATTCTGTACTCAGTCTCCCCTGGTACTTCCTCACACAAGTCTCCTTCCCAAGCTCACTTACTCTCACCACTCTCTTCACCCGAACAGTCTCTCTTCTTTTCTGAAAACCTCTACAAATCTTCACCTTCGCCTCCACAAGATAATGATCAGACATCCCTCCAGTTGCACCTCTCAGCACATTAACATCCAAAAGTCTCTCTTTCGCGCTCCTGTCAATTAACACGTAATCCAATAACGCTCTCTGGCCATCTCTCCTACTTACATACGTATACTTATGCATATCTCTCTTTTTAAACCAGGTATTCCCAATCACCAGTCCTTTTTCAGCACATAAATCTACAAGCTCTTCACTGTTTCCATTTACAACACTGAACACCCCGTGTACCCCAGTTATTCCCTCAACTGCCACGTTACTCACCTTTGCATTCAAATCACCCATTACTATAACCAGGTCTCGTGCATCAAAACCACTAACACACTCATTCAGCTGCTCCCAAAACACTTGCCTCTCATGATCTTTCTTCTCATGTCCAGGTGCATATGCACCAATAATCACCCATCTCTCTCCATCAACTTTCAGTTTTACCCATATTAATATAGAGTTCACTTTCTTACACTCTATCACATACTCCCACCACTCCTGTTTCAGGAGTAGTGCTACTCCTTCCCTTGCTCTTGTCCTCTCACTAACCCCTGACTTTCCTCCCAAGACATTTCCAAACCACTCTTCCCCTTTACCCTTGAGCTTCGTTTCACTCAAAGCCAAAACTTCCATGTTCCTTTCCTCAAACATACTACCTATCTCCTTTTTTCTCATCTTGGTTACATACACACACATTTAGACACCCCAATCTGAGCGTTCGAGGAGGATGAGCATTCCCCGCGTGACTCCATTTTCTGTTTCCCCTTTTAGAAAATTAGAATACAAGGAGGGGAGGGTTTCTAGCCCCCCGCCCCCGTCCCCTGTAGTCGCCTTCTACGACACGTGAGGAATGCGTGGGAAGTATTCTTTCTCCCCTATCCCCAGATTGGGGAAGAGCAGTGTGGTTTCAGAAGTGGTAGAGGATGTGTGGATCAGGTGTTTGCTTTGAAGAATGTATGTGAGAAATACTTAGAAAAGCAAATGGATTTGTATGTAGCATTTATGGATCTGGAGAAGGCATATGATAAGAGTTGATAGAGATGCTCTGTGGAAGGTATTAAGAATATATGGTGTGGGAGGCAGGTTGTTAAAAGCAGTGAAAAGTTTTTATCGAGGATGTTTAGCATGTGTACGTGTAGGAAGAGAGGGAAGTGATTGGTTCTCATTGAATGTAGCTTTGCGGCAGGGGTGTGTGATGTCTCCATGGTTGTTTAATTTGTTTATGGATGGGGTTGTTAGGAGGTGAATGCAAGGGTTTTGGAAAGAGGGGCAAGTATGCAGTCTGTTGTGGAAGAGAGAGCTTGGGAAGTGAGTCAGTTGTTGTTCGCCGATGATACAGCGCTGGTGGCTGATTCATGTGAGAAAGTGCAGAAGCTGGTGACTGATTTTGGTAAAGTGTGTGAAAGAAGAAAGTTAAGAGTAAATTTGAATAAGAGCATTAGGTACTGTAGGGTTGAGGTTTAAGTCAATTGGAAGGTAAGTTTGAATGGAGAAAAACTGGAGGAAGTGAAGTGTTTTAGATATCTGGGAGTGGATTTGGCAGCGAATTTAACCATGGAAGCGGAAGTGAATCATAGGGTGGGGGAGGGGGCGAAAATTCTGGGAGCCTTGAAAAATGTGTGGAAGTCGAGAACATTATCACGGAAAGCAAAAATGGTTATGCTTGAAGGAATAGTGTTTCCAACAATGTTGTATGGTTTCGAAGCATGGGCTATGGATAAAGGTGTGTGGTGGAGGGTGGCTGTGCTGGAAATGAGATGTTTGAGGACAATATGTGGTGTGAGGTGGTTTGATCGAGTAAATAATAATAGAGTAAGAGATGTGTAGTAATAAAAAGAGTGTGGTTGAGAGAGCAAAAGAGGGTGTTTTGAAATCGTTTGGTCACATGGAGAGAATGAGTGAGGAAAGATTGACCAAGAGGATATATGTGTCAGAGGTGGAAGAGAACGAGGAGAAGTGGGAGACCAAATAGGAGGTGGAAAGGTGGAGTGAATAAGATTTTGAGTGATCGGGTCCTCAAACCCGGTATACCACATCATTCCAATTCACTCTATTCCTTGCATGCCTTTCACCCCCCTGCATGTTCAGGCCCCGATCACTCAAAGTCTTTTTCACTCCACCTTTCCACCTCCTATTTGGTTTCCCACTTCAACTCGTTCCCTCCACCTTCGACACATGTATCCTCTTGGTCAATTTTTCCTCACTCATTCTCTCCATGTGAGCAAACCATTTCAAAAACCTTCTTCTGCTCTCTCAACCACACTCTTTTTATTTCCACACATATCTCTCACCCTTACATTACTTACTCGATCAAACCACCTCACACCACATATTGTCCTCAAACATCTCATTTCCAGCACATCCACCCTCCTGCGCACAATATCCATAGCCCACGCCTCGCAACCATACAACATTGTTGGAACCACTATTCCTTCAAACATACCCATGTTTGGTTTCCAAGATAATGTTCTCATCTTGGTTACATCCACACACATTTAGACACCGCAATCTAAGCCTTCGAGGAGGATGAGCACTCCCCGCGTGACTCCGTCTTCTGTTTCCCCTTTTAGAAAGTCAAAATACAAGAGGGGAGGATTTCTGGCTTCCCGCTCCCGTCCCCTTTAGTCGCCTTCTACGACACGTGAGGAGTGCGTATATATATATATACGCTGATGATACAGCGCTGGTGGCTGATTCATGTGAGAAACTGCAGAAGCTGGTGACTGAATTTGGTAAAGTGTGTGAAAGAAGAAAGTTAAGAGTAAATGTGAATAAGAGCAAGGTTATTAGGTACAGTAGGGTTGAGGGTCAAGTCAATTGGGAGGTGAGTTTGAATGGAGAAAAACTGGAGGAAGTGAAGTGTTTTAGATATCTGGGAGTGGATCTGGCAGGGGATGGAACCATGGAAGCGGAAGTGGATCATAAGGTGGGGGAGGGGGCGAAAATTCTGGGAGCCTTGAAGAATGTGTGGAAGTCGAGAACATTATCTCGGAAAGCAAAAATGGGTATGTTTGAAGGAATAGTGGTTCCAACAATGTTGTATGGTTGCGAGGCGTGGACTATGGATAGAGTTGTGCGCAGGAGGATGGATGTGCTGGAAATGAGATGTTTGAGGACAATGTGTGGTGTGAGGTGGTTTGATCGAGTAAGTAACGTAAGGGTAAGAGAGAGGTGTGGAAATAAAAAGAGCGTGGTTGAGAGAGCAGAAGAGGGTGTTTTGAAATGGTTTGGGCACATGGAGAGAATGAGTGAGGAGAGATTGACCAAGAGGATATATGTGTCGGAGGTGGAGGGAACGAGGAGAAGAGGGAGACCAAATTGGAGGTGGAAAGATGGAGTGAAAAAGATTTTGTGTGATCGGGGCCTGAACATGCAGGAGGGTGAAAGGAGGGCAAGAAATAGAGTGAATTGGAGTCATGTGGTATACAGGGGTTGACGTGCTGTCAGTGGATTGAAGCAAGGCATGTGAAGCGTCTGGGGTAAACCATGGAAAGCTGTGTAGGTATGTATATTTGCGTGTGTGGACGTGTGTATGTACATGTGTATGGGGGGGGGGGGTTGGGCCATTTCTTTCGTCTGTTTCCTTGCGCTACCTCGCAAACGCGGGAGACAGCGACAAAGTATAAAAAAAAAAAAAAAAAAAAAATATATATATATATATATATATATATATATATATATATATATATATATATATATATATATATATATATATATATATATATATTATTATTATTATTATTATTATTATTATCATGATACTTGATCGCCGTTTCCCACGTCAGCGAGGTAGCTACAGAAAACAGAAGAAGGACCCATCCACTCATACACACACACACACACACACACACACACATATACATACACGCACATATACATACATAGACATTTACATATCATCGTGTATATATATACATACACATACACAGCTGTGTACATATATAACCATGTACATATTCATACTCGCTTGCCTTCATCCTTTCTCGGCGCCACCCTGCTTCACAGGAAACAGCATCGCCACCCCCTGCGGTGAAGCTACACTGTATCCCTGACGCTGTAGGCCTGACGTAGTAACCCTGACGATGTAATGCTGACGCCATAGCCCTGTATTTTAGCAGTACCTCGTCGTAAGTTCACATTATGTACATACACACAAACCTTCTCTCTCTCTCTCTCTCTCTCTCTCTCTCTCTCTCTCTCTCTCTCTCTCTCTCTCTCTCTCTCTCTCTCTCTCTCTGTCTCTCTCTCTGTCTCTCTCTCTCTCTCTCTCTCTCTCTCTCTCTCTCTCTCTCTCTCTCTCTCTCTCTCCTCTCTCTCTCTCTCTCTCTCTCTCTCTCTCTCTCTCTCTCTCTCTCTCTCTCTCTCTCAACATCGTGGACAAGACGTATCTATAACATTGGTCAGATCAAAACATTGTGGTAGAACTACATGTGCTCTACGTTGCTGAACATTGGGGGAAAACATGTTTTTCGTCTCATACAGCTACATGAAGCGGAAAGAAAAAGAAGAAAAAATCACACGAAAAATAAAAAGACAGCGAGAGATAAAAAACAAAGGAGTGTTTACGTGTTGGCGTGTGTGTCTCCGAACAACAGTGGCTCATTCACGTCTCTGGGTACATTGCTGACAAGGGCTGAGGGTACGCGGCAGTGAATGAATGGTGAGGTGGGTGATACAGGGGGCAGGGAGGCAGATGAGAACTGGTGTGTGTGTGTGTGTGTGTGTGTGAGGAGGAGGAGGAGGAAGAGAGTTGAAGGTGTTTAATCTACAGGAGGAGAAACAGAAGACCGAGGCATGGGAAGGAGTAGGAGGAGAGGAGGTGGGACAGGTGAATCGGGGAGAGTAGGAGGAGAGAAAACTGGGAGTGTGGGGAGGTTCAGTTGAAGTGGGTGATGTTTGGGGAGGATAAGGATGGAATAGCAGGCTAAAGGGCACCCATGATCATGCTTTCATGGTCCTGAATATTTTTCAAATGTCTCACACTGACTATTGTTCCCTCACGCTGAAGGACAATTGTGTTTAAAGAACACTATATTTTCAGTCACGGTTTCGTCTGTCTCATTCATCTTGATGAATTATTTCACGAGACTTCAGGTCAAATGGCTCAAATAGTCAATCTCTCATCACCACATCCTGTTTTTTGAAATGAAAGTATTCAAATACTTCAAATTAATTTCTGATGGTCAAATGATATGAGTAAACTGATCTGTCATATCTAGAGAGATGTTAATCTGAAAAGATGCAGCATTGATCTTTGTCATTAGAAGTCTGAGATACGGTCAGTTTCCTCATCACTTGCTGTAAGTAAATGTCGAGCTTTACTTTAGTTTCCCATAAGCTACAGTTTTTCGAGTTAGTGCTAGGAAACAGACGAAGAAAGGCACATCCGCTCACATACATATATGTGTATATTGAGCGGATGTCGAGCTGCGCGTTAGTCTCCTAAATACACATGACATCTTTATTTATATGATTTTACTTATCTCTTTAGATTTCCAACACCGTTTACTATATATCATTTCCATCGTTAGGGAAATTATCTAAATGACTACGTTTTAAAGAACAAAATTTGCATACACATATTGAGGCAACAGCCGTGAATTTCATGTGTCAATTACTACGGAAAACAAACACGCATTATTTCTTTATTTCAGCTCACTCCAGGAGCCTAAGCTTGCATGGATGACCCTAAACTTTGCCAGAGTAGGAACGTGTACGATTTGAAAGAGAGAACAGTGAGTGGTGCCAAGTGAAGGTTGGCCTGCTGCATGGATGTTTGATTTCACCATGGCTTTTAATTTGTTTATGGTTGGGTGATGATAGAGGTAAATGCAAAAGTATTGGATGGAAGGACTAGTATGTATTCTGTACGGAATGATGGGGCCTGGGAAGTGAGTCAATTGTTGTTTGCTGATGATACAGTACTGGTGGCAGATTAGAGTGAGAAACTGCAGAAGTTGGTGACTGAGTTTGGAAGAGGGTATGAAAGGAGGTCGTTAAGAGCAGATGTAAATAAAAGCAACGTTTTTAGGTCTAGAAAGGCAGAGAGACGGTTAATTTGGGTACGAGTTTCAATGGAAAAATTTGGAAGCATATCTTTTTTTAGGTACTTGGGAATGGAAATGGCAGCGAAAGCGAGCCATAGGGTAAGAGAGGGAGCAAATAGGAACACTGAAAAATGTGTGGAAAGAAGTTGATTGATGGAGAGCGGAAATGGTTATTCTTGAAGGAATAATAGTCTCAGCAATATTTAATGGATGCGAGGCAGGGGCTGTAGAAGAGTATGTGCGAAGTGTGGATGTGTTGAAAATGAAATGTTTAAGGACAATATGTAATGTTGGGTATATTGATCGGGTAATTGATAAATGGGTGAGATAAAGATATGGCACATTGATTCTACTTGCATCCTCCCATATCCCATTAATATAGGCCACTACATCTCAACACGTGTCCAGTCATTCTTGGTATCAGATACAAGACCCACATTGCCATTCACTCTTCACAAAAAAAAAAAAAAAAAAAAAAAAAAAAAAAAAAAAAACGCCTTCATGACACTTACCATCACCACCTTTGGATAAAGTTCCCGTGATGACTTCCACAAGCTATTTATTTGCTCCACATTCAACTACGCCTCACCCTGCCTAGTCCTTCACACTGTCAAAATCAAGCATAACAGAGCTACAGACTTAACAGAACAGAACATTCTGCAATCGCTGGTTGCCTAACAATCACGGATTTTCAAATCATGCACAAAAGAAAGATGCATCCAATTATATCTCACCTCAGCGTCCTCACCACTCATTTCTTTGAATTAGAGCTGGATTACTCCAACCCAGACAACATTATAACCAACAAATGTAGAAATCACCAGCAGCCAAGGAGAAACAAAAAAAAAAAATTTCAGCCCTGCTTCACAGCTCAGGAATCTAGACTTTAGAGATTCCCTCTCCTCAGCAAACATGATACAGGCCAAAGATATTAGTGCCGTAATGAAATGACAAGTGCAAACTAACCGTCCTTCCAACCCCGGCCTGAACTTCACTCCGGCAGGTGCACACTTATCCGGTAACAAAACTTCTGAGGCATGTACAAGTTTTGCTATCTCGTCTGCCTTCTGGGCAACACCCGCCTCCCTATCATTACGCACTGAATCACACGATTATTTGGCTCGATGATGCAACTTCCATACTGGCGACACTGAACACATCTTCCTCAGTTGTCTTACTCGTAAACCCAAAACAAACATACACACCACACCACCGCACTTTTTCTCTTGGGATCCCATAAAGTTATGGTGGCCGCCATTTTAAGTCCAGCAATAGTCCTGTTGAAAGAGATCCTGGGGCTGAATACATATATATGTGTTTGCTTTGAAGAATGTATGTGAGAAATACTTAGAAAAGCAAATGGATTTGTATGTAGCATTTATGGATCTGGAGAAGGCATATGATAAGAGTTGATAGAGATGCTCTGTGGAAGGTATTAAGAATATATGGTGTGGGAGGAAAGTTGTTAGAAGCAGTGAAAAGTTTTTATCGAGGATGTAAGGCATGTGTACGTGTAGGAAGAGAGGAAAGTGATTGGTTCTCAGTGAATGTAGGTTTGCGGCAGGGGTGTGTGATGTCTATATGGTTGTTTAATTTGTTTATGGATGGGGTTGTTAGGGAGGTGAATGCAAGAGTTTTGGAAAGAGGGGCAAGTATGAAGTCTGTTGGGGATGAGAGAGCTTGGGAAGTGAGTCAGTTGTTGTTCGCTGATGATACAGCGCTGGTGGCTGATTCATGTGAGAAACTGCAGAAGCTGGTGACTGAGTTTGGTAAAGTGTGTGAAAGAAGAAAGTTAAGAGTAAATGTGAATAAGAGCAAGGTTATTAGGTACAGTAGGGTTGAGGGTCAAGTCAGTTGGGAGGTGAGTTTGAATGGAGAAAAACTGGAGGAAGTGAAGTGTTTTAGATATCTGGGAGTGGATCTGTCAGCGGATGGAACCATGGAAGCGGAAGTGGATCATAGGGTGGGGGAGGGGGCGAAAATTCTGGAAGCCTTGAAGAATGTGTGGAAGTCGAGAACATTATCTCGGAAAGCAAAAATGGGTATGTTTGAAGGAATAGTGGTTCCAACAATGTTGTATGGTTGCGAGGCGTGGACTATGGATAGAGTTGTGCGCAGGAGGATGGATGTGCTGGAAATGAGATGTTTGAGGACAATGTGTGGTGTGAGGTGGTTTGATCAAGTGAGTAACGTAAGGGTAAGAGAGATGTGTGGAAATAAAAAGAGCGTGGTTGAGAGAGCAGAAGAGGGTGTTTTGAAATGGTTTGGGCACATGGAGAGAATGAGTGAGGAAAGATTGACCAAGAGGATATATGTGTCGGAGGTGGAGGGAACGAGGAGAAGAGGGAGACCAAATTGGAGGTGGAAAGATGGAGTGAAAAAGATTTTGTGTGATCGGGGCCTGAACATGCAGGAGGGTGAAAGGAGGGCAAGGAATAGAGTGAATTGGAGCGATGTGGTATACCGGGGTTGACGTGCTGTCAGTGGATTGAATCGGGACATGTGAGGCGTCTGGGGTAAACCATGGAAAGCTGTGTAGGTATGTATATTTGCGTGTGTGGACGTGTGTATATACATGTGTATAGGGGTGGGTTGAGCCATTTCTTTCGTCTGTTTCCTTGCGCTACCTCGCAGACGCGGGAGACAGCGATAAAGCAAAAAAAAAAAAAAAAAGATATATATATATATATATATATATATATATATATATATATATATATATATATATATATATACAGGTGAGGGTATTCCCTCAAAGGCACAGTCCTCTGTTCTTAACGCTACCTCGCTATCGCGGGAAATGGCGAATAGTATGAAAAAAAAAAAAAAATATATATATATATATATATATATATATATATATATATATATATATGTGTGTGTGTGTGTGTGTGTGTGTGTGTATTATGCCAATGCTAACAGCGACAAACATCGCAGTTGTTCTTTGAGACTGTGACTAATCACACCTGAAGGTGTTCGCTCCAGTGTTACATACTTGAGAAGGAAATTGTATGGTGAGGTACCTCCACATATCCACCTCGTCCTATCATGACCCAAACAACTGATCCTTGGGGTTACAGAGAACTGTATCAAGTTCACAACACCTGATTTGGCTAGTTCCCCTGCGCCAAATCCTTCCACACCATCCAGTATTTTCCTGTAGAATATACATTTCTGTATATGGTTTTGACAGCAACTTTCACACGTACGTGTCTCGTATATCTGAAGTGATAAAAGTATCGTGTAATAGGGACAGGAGAGATATCAAAGGCCCAGCTAACGAGCACCGGGAAGGGGAGTCTAGCATTGTGGTTCCACCAGTGTTAATAAGAGACAAGTGAAATCCATATATTGCGACCAGCAATGTAATCCACTGCTTCTGAAAATAATAGGCTGCAGTGACTGAAAGGGACCGTCTATGCGATCAGAATTTATTCTCATCATAGCTGCCACAGTATGCTCAAAACCATTCCAGGTTTATTAAGAGTTTATAGAGCAAATTCTGATCCAATATTTTAATAAAGACAATGAAGACAGTCCAGTGTACGAGTCATATACTTTCTATGTAGACTTTATTTTTTGTCTCGGTTGATTATATCGCCATTGTGCTCTGTTGAATATTGCATATTATCTAAATTTCTGACCTACTGCTAACCATATCTTTAGCGTGGAAAAAGGAAGACATAAGTGAAAAAAGGTATTACTGCCTCACAGTTCAGTAACCTCTGCTCACAGGTCCCACCCACCGCCACCAACAAATATAACACTGGCATACACCAGTCAGAAACTACACTCCCCGGACTAACACGGGTCACACTCCTCCATCTACGTTCTGTATATCACTCATCACCACATCACTACAAACACCATTGTAACGTATCCCAAGGCCCTTTATGCCCCACGATATAACTACCGTAAGGATGACCCTGAGCAATTACTGCTCAGTTTCCCTGCACATAGACGCACACACAGTATCACAACGCTCTATGACCTGTGGTCCCAAGCAGTGGACATGGCCAGCTCCTGAGTACTGTAGGAACGTCATAAGAAGAGATTCCAGGCTGCACTACTTCCAGTAGCAGGGATTTGTAGACTCCTTCGGGATGAAAAGTTCTTTAAAGAGACAGTACTCTCAATGATACAATGTCGCGTAGTCCTGTAATATATATGTATATATATATATATATATATATATATATATATATATATATTCAGAGAAAAAGGCGTATTGAAAATATGACTAACATTATTTGAGCATTATAAAGAAAAATTAATATATGTTGATTCATCTGTCATCTTTTGTTTTTCATTTTTTTCATTTGATATGATTTCATCCTCGTGTTTCAAGAGGTGAACAAAATATCATAACTTTGCCAAGGAGAATATAGATTAATTCTTTAGAATCTAGAGCGGGTGGAAGGCTTCCCATCCAGGCATCTGTTTTATAAGAGAATTGCTTTGTGACTTGTTGAAAATATCGCAGCAGATATAAGATTTTCTTTTGTCTTTTGTTTTCAGTCAGAGCAAAATCTCGACAGTATCTTATTTCCTGTAGTAGATTCCAATGCTAAGTATAGATAATACAAACCCATCTTTATTCAGTACAAGTCAGTTTCCCAGGGTCTCTTTCCGACGATTCTTTGCCACCATCCCCGGCTACGCAATTCCACTTCCAAATCCTGGCAACAATTTCTTATTTCCTCTCGTAGTTTACCAAGCTAACAAGACTTCCACTTGTCTGGCTGATTGCACACATGTACGACATCTCATCACTTTTGCTGTTCTCTTTCCACGCGCACAAAATCCATTACGATCCAAGTCCATTCCATTTTATGGAATGATCATGACTCGAGAGGATGTACCCATACTATTTGTGAGGATATGAGTATGAATTTTATACCACACTCACTCACCACTGGTGCAGTCTTTGTTGAGTTATGGATGTAAAAAAACACCATCACCTTATTCTGAGTGTTGGCTACTGCTGGTTACCTGCTCGGAAGGTGATGTATAATTACCCATCTGTCATTGCCCATTTAATGGGGAGGGAGTTTTGCCCTCGTTAGGCTCCATTTCTTAAATTCACTCAACTTCAGTATAAATTTTCAGACGTGTGTGTTGCCGTCTGCAGTCAGTTTTATTGCTTATTCTATTTTACCTTTGCAACGCCTCTTCTGCAAAGATATTCCTTGCAACATGATTCAACGTTGCTGCGTCTAGTGGCTCTGTCTTTGGGTCTTTCGATGAGCTGTTCATTGGTGACGCCATCGACCTGGTTATAATGAATGTTCGTTATGATCAAATCACCCTTACTCTTCTTACTTCTCACTGGTGATGAAATTATAGCACCCAACTTCTTCAGATCTTCATTACTTCTTCTATATGCTTCTGTCTGTATGGTGACCAAACTTGAGAGTCATGTTCTAGTTGGTTTATATATACGATGTGAACAACAGGTTGCTACATATTTCCTAATCGATGTAGCTGAATGTGATTGTAGTACCTGCTGACTAGAGTTTAACCCCCTAACACTTCTCCGAAGGTCGGGGTCCGATGACACGTGTGGCACAATGTCAACATCGAGTTCCCTTTGACATACAGATTCCTGAAGCTTATTTCCTACTAGTTAATATTTATATCTTTGGTCTTCCCTCACTGTGTCACATATTCATTACTTTACGATTGCTTAGATTGAATTTCACGAACCATTTTTCACACCATGATATGCGTTCTTGTGTTTGTGTGTTTACATACATGCAGGTTTACGTGTATTTTGTATTCTTGTAGTATGTGTGATAATTGTAAGATAATGATCATGATAACAGTAGTAACAATAATGACGATAATTACGATGGTGATGATAGAAATTAGAATGATACTGGTGATAATTATAATAGTAATAATAATGATGGTAATTGTGATAGTAATAATAATGATGATAATGAAAATGATAATAATGATAATAATGATGATGATGATGATGGTAAACGATTAAAATAATAATAATGATAATAATAATAATGGTAATAGTAATAATAATAATAATGATAATAATAATGATAATGATAATGATATTGGACGTAATGATAATAATGATGATAATAATAATGATAATAATAATGATAATAATAATAATAATAATAATAATAATAATAATAATAATATTGATAATGATGATGATAATAATACTAATGATAATAATAATGGTAATGATAATAGTAATATGATGATAATAATGATAATAATAATAATAATAATAATAATAATAATAATAATAATAATAATAATAATAATAATAATGATAATGATAATAATAATAATGATAAATGATACTTCCTTTTCATCAACAATTTCTTTTCATCTACAAGTAACTAATTTCACTCACATGATGACGACTCAACACTGCATTCCTCCTCATCCTTCTAGTCTGCTCCTTCTCTGACTCGATCTGCATCTCGTCTCAACACAACTTTCTCCATAAACTTGGACAGGATATCTCAGTGGGTAGACGAAATCGGGTTAAGTTTGATGCCTCGAGGACCCAAGTTTCTTCCCATCTCTCCACAACTTTCCTTTCTCTTTTGACGTACTTGTAATTCCACCTCTTGATTCAATGAGCAGACCTGGTATTACTGCAACATCTGTACTATCTTGGAAACTTCACATAACTGAGATAGTTAAACCTACCTGTAAGAAACTAGAAGTCCTGTTTATATGTCGAAATTTCTTTGCTTCCGAACAGTTGCTCCATTTATGTAAAGGATTGACTTGTCCTTGGATGGAGTTTTGCTCCCACATCTGGGGTGGCTCTAGCTCTGCTTCCATAATAATTGACAGAGTTGAATTTAAAGCCATCCGATAGACTCTCCCAAGCGAACATGAAAACTTCACCCCCTTGCCTTACGCCGTAATGTTGGTTCACTTTACCTCTGCTATAGTAATTACTTTGAATTTTTTTGCTCCGGAGAGCTCGCTGCGTGTGTGTGCCCTTACCACTAGCTAAGCCACGCAATACTCGGCAGGCTAATTCATCACATGATTACCCTGTGGCCGTTGGCAGCTCAAGGGTGGGCCGTTTTGATACCTATTTCTTTCCCTACATCTCGAAGCTCTGGGACTCTCTCATATCTTTCCCAATAACTGCATACCTGGCACTTTTAAAAAGTTTTTTTTTTACTTCCTCCAAAATTCATAAATACTTTAACTCGTATCTTATTTTTCCTGATTGTTGCTCGATGCTGCATTGTCTATGTCATTTTTCAAGTAGGATGACCAAATCTGAACACAGTGTTCATGGTGAGGCTTTACCAGTAATATGTACAGATTGAGGATCATTTCCTTCCTTTAAATCATGCTTCCGTGTACTGCATACTTGTCTTTAGGTCATGAGAGATTATTACAACTAATTCTCTTTCCTTGTTTTCCTGTTATAACCCAACAGAATTCACATCACAGCTTGTCTTCTGGTTTTCACAGCCGGAATACTTGGCACTTCCCACTTCTGAACCCGGTCCATCTTGAAACTGGATAGATAGATTGAGAAATGAATAGACGGACAAGTAGATAGGTAACACAGATAGACGTTACATTGATCAGGGTGAAAATAAAGATACCGGAAACCACTCACCCCTTGGAGTAGAGCACACTGATCATGAAGCATCTAAAACGAAAGCTCCCACACAGGCATTGCAGTAATGTATTGTAATCTATTTTGCCATACAACAACATCGTGCTGTGGCTTTAGCAATAGGCATTGTGAGAAATAATATTTCATGCGAAGTCTAACGTCTAGGAGTCAATAATGTCCTCCATGAAGTATGATATCAGCACCAGGTCATCTAAACACAACACTGCCATCATTCACCTGTCATGCTATGCCCACTTTAGTGTACAACTGCAGGCTTTAGCAGCGTACTTTAGACAAACGTTATTAACCTACAACGAAATCTGAATTTCTCTCTAAACCATCTTAGAGTAATGAAAGGAATATAAGGATGGGTACGTGCCGTTAACAGTATAGCGAGTAACGTTCTATTAATTCCCTTCATCACACTTATTCTTTTCATCCTGAAAAGTCTGCCGCTGCAAGAAGAGCTGTAAAACTTGTTATCCAAAAGCTGTTCCAAGAGAACCTGGGTATTTAAGAACTCAGATTAAAACTTTTGTCATTAGTCTGCCACGTCCAAATGGGGACAAGCTACTGAAGAAGTTTCGACTACCCCTGCCAAATCTGAGGCAAAGTAATGTAATGATATGAGCTTAAGCCACCATTTGTTATAACGAAAACATTTGACGATAACGAAGAGGCTTGATTATACAAAGGAATTCGTACAACAACAGACGAATGGGTTCCTGTCGAGGCTGTCTGTGATGGTGGAGGATAAGAGAAACTCACAAACGAGTGTGGGAAAAGATGGAAGGGATGCAGATAATTCGTGGAGAAATACCTGCAAATTATCAGTGTGACTACTGAGGCGCAGATGATGTTGGTCTTGGACACGAGGGGATCAGCTAATTACCTCGTTAATACCTGCCTAATTTTTACTGGAATCAGCTTAATTGTTCTCCTTGTAAACAGGTGTAATATCCGACTACCCTATCCTCCAGAAATGAAGAAAAATAAATGATAGATAAATCTGTAGTGACTGTAGTACATACATGAAATCTACGTGGAAGCGTTTCTGCGCACCGTAGTGGTCTAAGTAAATCTACTTGGTTGACGTGATTTTCCACATCCTGAGCATCATTATCTTTTTCTTATTGTCCAAGAGTCTAGATCAGTGCTAGAGATGAACACCGATTCTGTATCAGGTCTGGGAGTATATCCCCACACCTTAAATGGGAGGATAATCCCACATCTCAGTTGTTCAACATAATGTCACACTTTTCAGAACTAGGTAAGACATTGTGACTGTCATGGACCACATGCATAGTGAGTGTGTACAGTCTTAGAATTATCTATAACACCAGAAGCTGTTGAAGATTATTCGGTTGGTGGATGTAGTTTGACGTTAACGGCCTTAATGACCCTGGCAGTTGATATGCCTAAAGCCCAGACAGCCAACCAACCAATTGTTTTTCCAAACACACACACACACACACACACACACAGGTCTTGAAGGAACTCGTCTCTTAGTAATATCACTTTTAATTTATTTGATCTCTTGGTGGATACTGGTATCATAATGGTTATAAACTACATATCAGTACCTGCAGACCTACGGATGTCTTAACAATACATCGGTTACTACAGGTGATGCTATCTGTTCATTTGTCTGTCTTTTTTTTTTACCTCTCCGATCCATGACGACTCTGCTTAGACTTGAGTCCTCTTCAGGATTCATCATGCCCTTCCAAACCGTAAGATTATATTTCCCATGATGGGAAGTCTTTTGAAATGGAAACCAATGGCAACTTTCGTCAGGGGGTCACTCGGCTCATGGGTCGACCAAGACCGCAGCAAACTGCTTGCTTGTTGGTATTGGAATCGCAAGGCTGTCGGAGATATACATCATCATCTTCCAGTCGATGGCACGTTGTGGTGGTGGCGCCACTCCCTCACGTGGGGTCGGATGAGCATCCATCTGGCGATGTGGTCCATATCAGCCTTGACCACGATTCCCATTATTGTGAGGGAGGGGAGTCATACCGACTTTGCTTGCATGTATTGTGTTCTTACCAGTATTAACGCTCTCCTTCCCACGATAAAAAAAAGGGGTGTTTCAGTCGGTGAGAAATAGACAATAGCGAAATAACAAAAGAAAAATATCAGTCATACGTCAGGAATACTTACCGAGCTTGGCTCGGTTAGAGTTACCGTTGTTATCTCTGAAAGCCAAAGACAAATAGAACGATGTCTTTTTCTCCTTTTCCTCACGCAACTTTCTCTCTCCACGACGAAAAGATTTTTTTTTTCTTTTTTTTTTCTATATACGGAGGCAACATGACCAACGAACATGAGTTTAAAAGTTGAGGAGAGAGAGAGAGAGAGAGAGAGAGAGAGAGAGAGAGAGAGAGAGAGAGAGAGAGAGAGAGAGAGAGAGAGAGAGAGAGTACCTAGTTATCTACGTCGTGCTTGATGAATAAGACTATACTCTGTACCGATTTCACCTGGAAGTGATTTCAACCACACGATATATATAGGGGATAGGGGATATATATATAGGGGATAGGGGAGAAAGAATACTTCCCACGTATTCCCTGCGTGTCGTAGAAGGCGACTAAAAGGGAAGGGAGCGGGGGGCTGGAAATCCTCCCCTCTCTTTTTTTTTTTTTTTTTTTTCCAAAAGAAGGAACAGAGAAGAGGGCCAGGTGAGGATATTCCCTCAAAGGCCCAGTCCTCTGTTCTTAACGCTACCTCGCTATCGCGGGAAATAGCAAATAGTATGAAAAAAAAAAATATATATATATATATATATATATATATATATATATATATATATATATATATATATATATATATATATATATATATAATATCCCTGGGGATAGGGGATTAAGAATACTTCCCACGTATTCCCTGCGTGTCGTAGAAGGCGACTAAAAGGGGAGGGAGCGGGGGGCTGGAAATCCTCCCCTCTCGGTTTTTTTTTTTTTTTTTTTTTTTTTTTTCAAAAGAAGGAACAGAGAATTGGGCCAGGTGAGGGTGTTCCCTCAAAGGCCCAGTCCTCTGTTCTTAACGCTACCTCGCTAATGCGGGAAATGGCGAATAGTTTGAAAGAAAGAAAAAGAAATATATATATATATATATATATATATATATATATATATATATATATATATATATATATATATATATATATATATATATACATATATGGGAGAAAGATCTGGTTGAGGGAGAGGACACAAGACTCCATCACAGTCAAGATAATCTCTGCTCTGGGGTAAACACTGCTGGAAGCATCCCGACCAGAGAAACAGTCAGCATCTTCAAGAAAGTCAGGAAAGAGTCCGAGAGTGGATGATAATTGAATCCTCCCATAGCGGCAAGGTTCGCTCATCGAGGAAGGGTGGTGGGAAGTGGGAGTAACCGATATAAAAGTAATGGAAGTGAGATTGTGGTCGGAGGATTTTAAAGGGGTGTATTGTGAAAGGTGTCAGAGGTATAAGAAAAGGTCGAGTGTGCTGGAAGTGTGGTCAAGACGGTCCAGAACTCGTATTGGGTGTTTAATTATTTGTTCCAGATTGTTATGGAAGGAGAAAGGAAGAGCCTCAACTCCACCAGAATCATCCGGAGTAGAGCCTAAGCAATCTTTTGCAGTGTACTTTTAGATCCTTTGTCCAAAGGGTTTCAGCGTACGAATGTGAGGAGAACAGCGCCTCACGACAGGACAGGGGCTCATACCTAAGAAAAAAAGATTCAACGATCAGGTTCTCATGATTTCGTCGAATACTGACGAGGGTTTCTGATTAAACCTTGTTTATGAATTATGGAGAAGATTCTATAGCAATCATTTGTCAGATTATCTCTACTACTTGTAAAGTACAACGATTTCTACATCTCGGTAAATGTACTTGTTAAGGTTAGTAATTTGTCTTGAATTTCCATACAGTTGGTAGGTAGCTCATTATTTTCCTTTTCCCTTGTAAGAACTGATACTGAGTGCTGAATACAGTACATAGAGATCTAATCTTAGAAACCGAGGACACTGACAGATCTGCACTGTCCTAGGGGGATTAGATCAGGAATGCAATAATGAAAAAATTGAGAGATTTTTTATCCTTTTTTCTAGACTATTGTATAAAGGACCGAAAAAAGAATATCAGCGAGTTTAGGCTTCCTGTAACAACGAGAAATTATTTTTGGTGTACATTTTTTTCCAACGAAATGCACGAAGAAATGATACTGCATATATTTTGCCTCATACGCCTTCCAAAAAGGATCGTAGAAACAAACTCTCACGCTCCTCTCTGTAGGAGAGCTACCGAGATGTTCCAATGAGAATATAACGCCCTGAGTCATGCTGATATTATTCGTGTTTCCTCATTGTCCGGGGCATTGCTATTACTGCTCTCCAACTGCACATAACTGTCAGTGAGTGAAAAGCCGTTTTTTTTTCCTCTCTTTTTTTCCTTTTGCTCCCATTATGACTTCCTGAATGTCTTGGCACGGCCTCATCATCTGGGTAAGGGTGTAATTTCCTACCGTGTGTGAGGAGGAGCCATTGACCGGAGTATACGCAAGTGGTGGGTGAAGAGGTCTGATTCTGTTGGTCTGTTTGTCTGCGTCTTCTTAAGAGGTAAGACGACCTGAGCTTAACCCCTCGTAAGTCATTCAGGCCACATAGCCATCTGCTCGAGTCAGTATTGTGGCAGCTCCTGGCTCCTCTAACGACCTTTGTTGAAAAGATTGTCCAAAAATTCAGATGCTGTGCGTGGACGATGCCTCCCCTCTGCCCCCTTTTTAATTTCTTTCCTCGCAAGCTGCAAGAAAACCAGAGGTGGGAGGCAAATTTCCATACCACTGTTCTTAGTCAGAGAAGTGAAACTGGCTATGACGTAGGGACGAATAATAACAAGCCCCGTGAGATCATATGAAAGAGGGAGGGATACAACTGATTGAAGTATAGCCGTGAAGATGATGGAACGTTTCAAGGGAGATTAAATGAAATTTTTAGTCAAAGATAAGATTAAAAGTGAGATATTAACTAAGACTATGATAACGGAGTAGAATGATTAAGTTACGTTAATCTGCAGAAATATCACGCGTTAAGCGTGAAGGAGAACATGTTATAACATGAAGAACAAAAAAACATGTGGGAAAAATGCTGAATAAGAGGAAGCAATGTTATAGTTGATTATATCTTATGATGACTCAAGCACATGATCTAGAATAGGATTGAATCGATGATTTAATGTGTGTTCATTTCAAGTCATCAGTTATTGTGGGACTGAACCCTTTTTAAACTCTAAAACCACAGCAAGATTTTCTTATCCAGGCAGCTTACTAGCATGCACGAGAAGCCTACCACATAACTGCAGATTAAGAAAGAGATGAATACAAAGAGACATATATACAGGAACGTTGCTCACAGACTTGAAGTGGAAATGTCCTGAAAAACCATGGCTCTGAAAATATCTTTGCACACAGTGGTAATATTGGGCACGGAGAGACAAGCTACTGTCAGAACAAGGAAGGGATGAGTGATTAGAGTAATCTCCAGGTAGAAGGCGAAGGTATCTAGCTCTGTATACCTCTAAAATTGTTTGGTCTGTACAGTGAAAGAAAACTTGTATAGAGCGAGCATTGATGTGTGTGTGTGTGTGTGTGTGTGTGTGTGTGTGTGTGTGTGTGTGTGTGTGTGTGTGTGTGTGTGTGTACTGGTAGCAAGTGTCAGACAGGAAAGCCGATATATATATGAGTAGTACAGCTTTAGTGCTGGAGAACCAAATGATGTTTGAGAACGCTAATGAATTCATTAAGAGCAGTATTACTGAAGGTATTAGCAAGCTCAACTACAGCCAATCCTCGTTTAAGGGAGATAAAGAATGATTAACCGGGTTTACTGATCGGGATTTCCAGGCTGCTTACAAATCGCTGGTCTAATCTAAACCAAATTACTTGTATGATCTAAATCAAATCGCTATTATAATCTGAATTAAATCGCGGGTATAATCTAAATCAAATCGCTATTATAATCTGAATTAAATTGCTAGTATAAAGTAAATGCGTATCTGGTAATTATCCTTGCTTTGCACAGGGCGACTGTAGGTAATTTGTAGGTTCTCTAGACATCAACTAAACCACAAAGGTAGAGTCTAAAGAAAAGACAACTGAAAGAAATACATGACATATTCTGCATGAAAAGATAGTTCATCTTACTTCGATTGTAGATATAGTATAGTATTATATGATATAATGTACTACAATGTAGTATAATATTATACGATATGTACTGTAATGTAGTATAATATTATATGATATAATGTATATGATATAATGTAGGTCTTCCAACAAAGCATTCGTCAGGAAAATTTGATTGTAGCTTCTGGAAAGGCATTGAAGAAACTAAGATAAAGTGCTTCATTCAAGAATTGGTTCCTTATCAACAACAAATCTGTGAAATATATAATCCTTCGCCTGTACCACTCTTTCCCCGGGAAACAAAAATTCTTTTACTCAGTAATTATCCAGAGAGTCGACGACCATTTGGATCAGACAATCAGACCTAAATTGCTGTTTCTTAGGCTCTTTTATTTTCGTATGAGAGAGCAGCTTATTGGCGGTTTATATGCTACAACTAAAAGCACGAATGTAGATAGAAAAAAACTCGACGGATAAATCTGATATAATACTCTCTTACGTTTGGGAAAGTAAAAGGGTTCGGTCCTAATGAATGAAGAGAAAATAAAACACACTAATTGAGGGAAAAGTAAAAATTGATATCTTTTTTTCACCATATTTAGTGTAGACGGTGGAGTACGGAGGCGCAGATATTCAAGCGAGCTTTCAAAGGAAGTGAGTCGCCAGAGGCTTGGGAGAAGTACGGAAATGGAGAGGGTTAAGTGGCCCTGCGAGAGGAGGGTTAGTGGAGAGGGTCATTACAGCCTACACTTAGCCACCTCAAAAAGACCCTGGCTCTCGTCGTATAATGACTGGCAGAGTACAGGTACGCTAGCTTGGTCTGCGGATACTTAGAGCCGTCAGAGGAAATTATCTAGAATCGTCAGCTCGTGTGACGAGGTGGTGAAGGTGAAATGGTGGCGATGGGACTTGGAAGTAGTGCAAGGTGAAAAGTGGAACTTTGCGGCTGAAGAATGGCGAAAGAAAGAGGGAAACACAATGAGAGAGGGGAGGGAAAAGTATGGCTATATACATGTGTGTACAAGGCGAAATATTATATGGTTTGGTTGATACCGGAACAAGGAAAAGGAAGGGGAGTATTTCTGTGTACTCACACACACACACACACACACACACACACACACACACACACACACACACACACACACACACACACACAGAGAGACACGTATATCCTCTTCCATACTTGTTATCCAATTCCTGCGTTAGCGTGGTTGCATCAACAAGAGACAAAAAAAAAGTCCTCATTAGCTCCCATCCATTCTCTAGCTGTCACGTGTAATACACAGAAACCACTGTATAACGGAAAAGGGGGTAAAGGTGAGTATATGTTAGCTGAGTATACCCAGTAAGATGTATGGGAGGGTGTAATTGAGAGGATGAAGGCATGTACAGAGCATCATGCATTTGTGTTGTTTTCTGTGGGATGGGATGGCTTCGGGTTATGGATGAAGGCGAGCAGGTATGAATATGTACAGTCAAAGACACAGCTATCTTCCCTGATTTTGGTGAAATCTCATTGGAAAGGTTTAACCAATCTACACACGTGTCTGTGATACTTATGTATAGGTAGCAGGCCTGGTAACTGTGAAACAGGTTACCAGTTCACCATTTACAGACTGTATATGTATAGTGAAATACAGATGGTGGCAACGCTTGTTTACCAGTAGCACCTTAGCTACATCTTTTCCTTGTATATCAACTGACTGTTCTACGTCTTCTAACTCATTCTTGGATCTCCTCTGGCGATGTGATCATTACACGAAAGTGCACTTGGGAACTTATCGTGTTTCATTTTCCTCGTGGTTATCAGCATATACTAGATCACGCTCACCACTGTGACCTCTTGTAGCATGTGCATGTGTATGTTTGTATGTATGTTATGTATATGTGCGTGTAGGTGCGTATATGTATATATAGGAATCAAGTTTCACGGTCTTTCGAAATCTCTTAACCACCTAGAGTACGACGTCAAGGAACGTACATGCATAACATCTCAAATATAGCTAAGTGTGATATAGAAATATGCTTTTGGTGAAAAAGATTTATAGAGATGAAACTAACGTGCTGGACGTATGAGAAAACTTATCTAAGCATCTCAAAGGTTGAGGGATGGGGTGAATGGAGTCTGCTAATAAATGTTTTTCAAATGAAAATGTCTGGATGGTATCAAGGCGCTAGGAAAAGAAGGCAAGGAAATGCAGTGTCACCTGAAAAAGACAACAGAAAGTCTTTTATCATCTAACCCTGGAGCCACATGCCAAACATAAATACTCCGTCAGCCTTTATCATGGGAGAGAGGAAAAATGAGTGCTTTCACGTGCGAGGGGCTGACGTCACTTGGTATGGTTAAACATACTGGGTGGAAGTAGTTAATTTATTGTCTGTATTTAGAAATTCAGTTCAAGGAAATCATCTACTCCGTCCCTGTCACCGTGTTTCTCATCCATGTCATCACCACAAGGAAAAACCATCAGTACCTGATGGGGACGTAAGTAAATAAGTAACTTAAAAGCCGAAGTAATCCAAGAGATGGAAGTCTCTTGCCCTGAGAGACATGGTCTGCACAACTTAACCCTGAGGAATTTGATTTATTCCTGCAGGGCCAGATGATCCAAGACTGAAAGTGACTCTAGGGCTTGGTGATGACAGTGAGCTAGAAAAGAAGTGGAATCCTTTTGCTGAACGGGAGATTTGATCGAGCCAATAACGATGGAGCATCAAAGAAGCGTGAAGAGGCAGTTAACGGAAAGATTATATTATATCCTGCCAGATTTTTCCCCCCCCCCCCCTTACTTGACAGTAAACTCACAGACGAGAAAACATTCTTCAGTAACAGAACTTAAAGATGTGAACCCTGTTTCTCTGATCAGATATGTGCCTCAGAGTTTGGCCATTGACTTCAATGCATAAGTCGAACAGATCTTAACATATTCAGTGTCATCGTAGGCAAAATGTTCAAGATGAATCTCATGGATATATGTCCCATCATTACTGGTAAGCTCTTCGGGAAAACTGAGGTGGTTGTCTACAATGTTCTTGATTTACAAACCAACTTTAGAAAGAAGTTAGCCACTGAAATTCACGGCACGTTATATAAGGTTAGATGATTTTCTTGAAGATAAATTAGCTGGAATGAGATACGTACGTAAGGAAACCGACGAACATATTGCTTGTGAACAGCACGTAAGAAACAAGTTCGGATAAAAACGCATCAAAAAAAAGATAGCAAAAAAGAAAAGAATCATTCAGAATTCCATAGATTTTATCCTGCCGGTCACCATCAAGTTGGCGTGTTGCCAATGAAGCCACTTAGAAACCTTAGTAGCTGGACAGGGAAAGATCTCTTCACAATGTCTCTCGAAAGAAAGATCTCTTCCCAGTGTCTCGAGAGCCGCAAACAATTCGTAAGAGAAGCAACATCGCCACAATGGATCCTTCAGTATCATCAAACTTATCAAAGATGAATAGAAAACAATACTCACAAATGAAAGCTTATCTTTTGTTTTGTGAAACACACTTCGATCTCTCAGTCCTGAAAGAAAGCCGAGTTTAAGAGAAGACGACTAAGCAGTTTCTGCATGAACTGGGTGGCGAGCATTCTGAAGGTCACCGTGGATGCAGCCTGTGCGGCGGGTCACAACCGTTTGCATATCAGGAGACAAATGCGGATCACTGCTGGAAGGAGCACGTTCAAAAGATCCCACGTAGATCCACAGGACTCAGTTGGATCAAAATGACCGAAAATCTCAAACACGGAGAAGGACAACATACACACACACACACTAAAGATTTTATCTCAGGATTTGAATGGTGTTACGCACAGAGTGAGGTGACGTGCACTTGAATATACATCAAGGTTTAGATACCCTGCATGGGAGATATTGAACTATATTTCCAGTTTTTATTTGCATCTGGTTTGTGAAAGGCACCAGCGAAGGACCATCAGGAAATCATCAGAGAGAACTTCCTCGAAGTAGACAAAACATATTTGCATATATTATCCCTACAGAGGCTCCTATTCAAGCTTACCCATTTTCTCTCTTGTGAAATAATCCTAGAAACTATACGCTGTGAATCTGCTATATATGGTTCTGCTTTACTGACTACTGTGTCGTTTGCTCCGGTCCAAGCGCGCATCAATCCCTCCCTCTTAACACGGCGCTCAGCCTAGTGGATGAGATGTACGCATATCGACTGATAGGCTGGCTGCTCGCCATTCTGATGAATGGTTTGCCTGCCACTCTGACTGATTTGCCGGACCACGACTCATGCTGATAGGCTGACAGTTTGGTGGATGGGACTCTGCTGTGATTAAATGACCACCTACCACTCTGACTGGCTACCACTGTGACTGTGACTGGTCGCTACCTCACCTTAACTATCTGGAGCGATGCCAAAGGAAAGAAGATTAGATATTTGTCACAAAACAGGCAGACAAATAACTTACACCTTAATTTCTATGTAGGACACTAGGAAACTAAATTAAAGACATTTTCTTCTTGTAAATATAGTCATTTATGTAGAAATACTACAAGGATGGTAGGCGGATACAGGCCAGGATGTAAAGATTAATATGTAATACACTTAATGATAAACTATTACCCCTGTATACTTATCACTACATTCTGACAAATATGGTTTAATACATCGTGTTAATTTCAGTGTCCTGATCGAATCATATCAAGTGACTGTTGATCCACACTGAATGAATACTACTAACTTCCCTCAGTTCCTTATTTCCCTCAGTTACGGTTAGCCAACCCTGAGTGTGCTCCAGCATTTCCTTCACTGTCCTTCGTACGATAGGCAGGAGCCTGCTCACCATCATTCTTCCACACAGATGATTCATGATAGAGTAAACAAGTTGAAAACTGTGAGTGAATCGTTACAGAAATAAGTTCACCACGTTCCATTACGTGGCCAGCCACCTACCCCAGCGGTGCAGCGCTGCCATTGTGGCGGCAATACTGATCATGATAGCTCTCTGATGGCGTTAGTGGCCAGCAACTGCTCTCATTCCCCTGGCTCGTTCTCTGTCTGGAATCGACCTGACCCCGATAAGGCTTGAGCTTCTTTACTCCAATATCCGATACCAACCGGGCCTCTGTAGCGTTTATCAGCAATTGGAAATGAGGTATGAGTTTTACAAAGCTATATTTTAAGAACGGAAAATAATTTCGCTTTTTTTTTTTAATTTTGAAATGTTCTCGACCACATTGTATGAAAGTGGTAATGCGTCATGTTCAAGTAATCCAAAGGTGTGATTCACTTATATATCGATACGTTTCATTTGTTTCTGTTGAGTTTCAGTGATTTAGGCGGTGTACGATTCACCAAACGAGGTCAAGTCTGACAAGCGTTAATTCAAAGGACTGACTTCTTTTTTTTAATTAGTTGATATACTTGTATCAATAAAACGATCATCATTTTTGTTGACTAGATTAGAGTCTTGTTCTAATCTGTTTGGCAGACCGTATATTTTCACATAAGAGGAATTCAACTTCGGTAAACCACGTCAGAAATCGGTAGACCACGTCAGAAATAGCTTGAGGCTTCTGAACTGTCTTCACTAATCAAAAGCCAGATAATCCAACAAAAGACTTAAACATTCTAACTACACTGCGGCTTCCCATCTCGTGCCAACAGCCTCGACTCTATGTGAAAATGAATTGACAGGAAAATACATATTATGCTTAAAACTAGCTGGATGTCTTTGCCTTAATATGCAGTCGTCATAATTTTAGTAGTCAGAAAATAAGAACACCGTTGATCTACCCTGCATTACGCACACTCTGCAGCATAATCATGACGCAAGATACTTCAGTTCATGATCGGTCTGAAGCCTGAAGTAAATCTAACATTTCCTCAGTAAACAGTGAACGGCATAATACGTTTGGTACACTCGCGAGAAACAACTTTTCCACTGAAGTCTAAAAAAATCCCTAACACTCCTGAGATTTTACTTCCCCGAAATGAGATCAAAGACTAAAATACTGGCGAGTCAGTTGTTCGGCAGACGTTTTCAATTACTGAAATTAAACTACATCCATGACTTGCATTCGGATAGCGTGTGAGTGAGGTGCGAGGGTACGATTGCTCCCCATCTGTGATAATCAATTATCCCGACATTTGATAAGTTCCCACACATAAAAGGATCGACGAAAGTTAAAAACCTTCTAAGAATGAATTGTCCCGGGCAGACTTTAACCAAGCTGGTTTTTCTGAAGCATTTTGTACAGACATGATGGCTTGTGTGTGTGTGTGTGTGTGTGTGTGTGTGTGTGTGTGTGTGCAGCTACTTATTTTGTAATCATCTATTTATATTATATGGGCTATACGGGGTGGGAGTTCTGCTCTCCTGAGGTCCTTTTAACTTGAACTTTCTCTGTCATCCTACTACTTTTTAAGCTTCTGTATGCTGACCACATTCACTATATAAGTTACTTCATTCATCCACTACGCTTATGCTATAGAAGTAATTCTTCACACCACTTTTAACAAGTTTCTTGCTTGATATTGTTATGGCATCTTTCGAAGACTTGTTCATTGTCTACGTCGTTAGATAGGCTTAGAAATTTATAAGTTGTGATCAAGTCACCCTTCACTCTTTCATCTTCCATGACGGGGTAAATTAAAGGTCTCCCATCCCTCCCTGTAACTCAGCTCTCTTAATTCTAGTGTTCCTTTTGTTGCTCTCCTCTGGACCTTCTCTATCACTTCTTTTTGCTTCGTTTGGTGCGGTTACCAATCTTAAGAAACATTTTCTAGTTTTTGCCTTCAATATGTTGTGAACAGTTTGCAAAATATTTTCCTTTCCATGAATTTGAATGCAACTCAAATGATATCTACTTGCAGACAGTTGGTGTCCTTAACTACTTTTTTTTTTTTTTTTCAAAAGTGGTACTCTGGCGACAGATTAGGGACACCGTCTACTCACAAGCCTGTTTCATACGGAGAGATCTATTGCTTATTTTCTGCCGTATGATGATGTTCATATCAAGCCCCATTTTCACTGTGACCCATCCTCGTACCTTTACAGTGGTCAAGGTGAATTTCATCAACCATTCATGAGGCTGACTTTGGAGTCTGTCAAAATCCCATAGTACCTTGATGCAGACTTCCATGCTTTTCACTTCCCTCATGACCTCTGCATCATCTGCAAATATCTTTCGGTAAGGGTCGATACCTTTTGGCAAGTCATTTACGTAAATCAGGAAGAGTAATGGTCCTAGGATAGAATCCTGTAGAACTCTGTTGTGACCTCAACCCATTTGGAAGGCTCATCTAACATGCGTCCTTTCTTCCCTTCCTCTATCATAATCTCCCATCAGTCCAAGGAGATCTCTTTATTCCTGAGTGAGGATCCAGCTTCTTAATCAGCCTGCCATGAGGTACAGTGATAAACGTTTTCTAGCGGCACAGATGCAAACAATCAACTCAGCATGTAAACGAAGTTTTAGGGTACGATTGCTCCCTATCTGAGATGATCAATTATCACGACATTTGATAAGTTCCCACCCATAAGGAGATGGACGAAAGTTTAACAGCTCCTAAAAAGGAATTGTCTAGGGCCGACTTGAACCAAGCCGGATTTCTGAGCTCACTCTTTCGTAGAAATCCATGGTTATGCTAGGCATGACCTTTTCCTGAAACTATGTCCTCTCTCAGAAGAGTAACTTTTGCTCAGTGTGAAGTCATCCATTTGCTTCCTATTTATCTCTCCCAGTACCTACGGTCACACTCGTCAGAAAGACCAGTCTGTATTTCAGAGCTTCTTACCGGTCTCCATTCTTATAGACAGGTAGGACACTTGCCCTTTGCAACTCCCTTGGCATTTTGACTTTCCCCAACGGCATCGTAAATGATATTGTAAGAGATCTGTCAAGTGTAGCTGCACACATCTTCGGCGTATTTGGTGAATTTAATTTGACCATGAACTCTGTTTGGGTCGAAACCCTTTGGTATTATTTTATTTTTTTCCAGTTATTTCAGCGCTTTCTTTTTTTTATGAAAGACTTTCTTTCCATTCCATCTCGCTGTCTCCACATATCCTTACTATCCTCAGCAACTCTTCGCTCTGAATTCCAAAGCCTGATTGGCTGTTCTTTAACTGGCAATTTACTCCTGATAAACTCGTGGAAAAGTTTCTTGATATTCTCCTGAATTTTTCCCAATATTCTTTTCAAAGTTTTATTGCTCTCCTTACTTTATCCTGGTATACTTGTTCGTTACTCTCTTATGCCCTAGAAATGCTGGCTGACAGGAGTTCCACCTATATCTTCGTCACAGCACACCTCGAAGTCTTTGCTTTTTGATATCTTATAATGAAACATTCCTCACCCTTTTTTAACCTTTCCTCTATACTTGAGGCTAGGTGCTGCCCACATTCCTGGTCCTTCATTAAATTTCACAGGGTCTTTTACCACGATACCCAGGTACCTAGCCACTGAATTCCAATTGGTTATCCATTGTTACCACAGAAATTGTCAAGGTCTGTGTATACTCTGCGAATATGTGTAAACTCTACGATTATAATTCCTCTTTAATCCTTATCTCTTCTTACTTACTTGTCACTTGGTATCTTGAGATCATTAAGCCGTAGTCTTGTTCCTCGTATGCCTTTTTGTAGCTTAACAGAATTTACAATGTAGCTTGCCTCATTGTTTTACAACCGATATGTAGAACTTGGCACCTATCGATATAATCATGCAATTGCCACCTATCAGCCCAGTCCATTGGTTTGTCTGTGTCAATTTGAAGTTGAAGACATTGAGATTTCAGTTTCAGATTCATTTCGATATCTTACAGTGCAATCCACTGTCACTAATATATATATGAGAAAGTGAACGGGTCTCAAGACTGATCCCTATGGCACACCACCTTTTTGCTTCTAACCATTCTGAGGTTTGACCATTAATCACTACTTTTCACTAACGACCAGTCAACCACTTTCTTACACAGTGAAGTATAATTTCATCTATGCCATGTGAATCAACTTTTGCTCGTAACCTTTGATACCGAACTTTGTCGAAAATGGTGAAAAATAAAAAAAAAACAATGATCAGGTTACCCCCTCACACCTCTCTTTATCAAGGTGGGTAAACTTAAATCTGTAGCCTTTCCTTGCAACTCATCTCTCTTAATTCTGGTATCATCGTTGATAATTTTCCATATTAGCTTTTACTGACGAGCTTTAAAAGCAAATTCTAGCTTTGGCCTTATGTATGAAGTGAACAGCCCATGACACTGCACTGTCTTCCCCAGTCTATTCTGTATTCTGTTTTATGGGCATTATCTTTTATCAAACTGCGTACAGGTTATCTAGGATAACCCCTTCTTACCTTCTTTCTTCTGGTTGCGTACGTTATCAACGGCTATTTTCAGTACATGAAAATATGTCGCTATTGAGTGAAATGGACCGACGGCATTTGAAAAACTCATTTACACATGTGACAGCAGAGGAGTCGGGAAGATCAATCAACCATGTGGGACCCAGTGTTGTGAGGATGGATACAAGATACTGAGGAGCCACACTGGTCAGAGACCCTTTTGCTGCAACTACTATCTGTAGCCTCAAGGGGACTCATTACATCAGCCTGTTGCGAATCCGTGTTCACGATCATTTCCTCTAATTCTTAATTCTCTGAGTTCCTCTCTCATCTCATGACGCCTCTCATAATTTTTAGATGGATTCCTCCTATACTTTTTACTTCGAACTCTAATTGTGTTAAATTTCTGATCCTGGTTTCTGTGCCATGGATGAGGATGAATTGTGGCAAAGATATTCAGCACTGTTGTGGTGAACAGCGTCAGAAGCGATTTGCTTAATGTGGTTAGCTACAGTGTAGTATGATTTCAGATGCTGTGAGGTGAGCATTGTCGGCCATGATGGCGTCATTGGCTATGATGGATGTCCGTATGTTCTAGTATGGTGAGGATGGCTAGTATGTGTTGCAGTGGAGTTGCTTGCTTTTTTTATGATGGAGAGTCATCGTTGAAGTTGAAGGAAGATATTGATACGTTGTTGTTGGAGTGCCAGCCTGCAGCGTGTTGGTGATGGTCGGAGATGACGTAGTAGGCATTCTAAAATATAGTTCCATGAGGTTGGTCGTCAGATGGTGATGGTCCAACTCGGAATGGTTAACTGTACTGGAGCAGGATATGTGTGGTCGTAGTGTGCTTTAGGTTATGGAATGGAAGGATTTGTTACTCATTGGTTGGCTGCGATACTTGATCGTTGTTTCCCATGTTTATGATGTAGTGCCAGGAACAGACGAAGAAAGGTCGTATTCGTTCACTATCATGTGTAATGAACCGAAGCCACATGCCCCATCGACCTTTCTATGGTTTCCCCCCGTCCTCTTCACCTGCCGTGGTTTAGTCCGCTGACAGCACGTTGACCCATGTATACCACAGCGTTCCAGTTCACTCTATCCTGAGCACGCCTCTCACCATTCTGCATGTTCAGGCTCCGATCAAAATCTTTTTCACTCTATCCTTCCAGTCTCCAGTTTCCTATTCTCTTTGTTCCCTCCACTTCTGACATATATTCTGTTAAACCTTTCCTCACTCACTCTCTCCATTTATCCAAACCATTTCAACACACCGTTCACAACTCTGTAAAACACAATCTTTTTATTACCAAATACCTCTCTCTTACCCTTTTATTAATTGCCCAATGAAACTGCCTCACACCGCATATTGTCCTCAAATATTTCATATCCAACACCTTTACCCTTCTCCACAAATCCTCATCTATAGCCCATGCCTCGCATCCATATATCATTGGTGGAACTACCATACCTTCATACTCATTTTTGCCCTCCCAGATAACGACTTCTCATTCCACACATATTTCAGTGCTCTCAGAATCTTCGCTCTCTCGCTCAAACTTTGCCTCTCCTCCGTTTCCATGGTTCCATTTGCCGCCATATCCACTCATAGCTATGTTAAACCACTTCCTATATATTTTTCTTCTATTTGAACTCTTATCCCATCTAACCTGTTCCTCTTCCTTGCTAAACCTGATAACCTTACTTTTATTCACATTTACTCTTAACTTCCACCCACACAAACTCATTCATACTCATTCAACTATTTTTGCAGTTTTTTTCACTCAAATCGGTCACCAGTGCTGTGTCGTTCCCCACAGACTACATAATCATTCTTCTTTCCAAGATTCTTGCATTTACATCTATCACTATCCCATCCATAAAGAATTTATCAGCCATGGTGCAGCAGACCAGCCTTCATTTGAAACCATTAAATCTCCTTCCTTCCCACTCCTACACACGACACCATTGACACACCATTGACAAAAACTTCTCACTGCTTCTAGTAGCTTTCTTCCCACGCGATATACTCTTAAAACTTTCCACAAGCCATATCTATCAAACCTATTATATACTTTCTTCTGATCCAAAAATACCATATACAAATCCTTTTGTTTCTCGAATTAGTTTTCTCACACATTCTTTAAAACAAACACCTGATCCACACTTCTGAAACCACACTGCTCCTTCCCAGTCTGATGCTCTGTACATACCTTCACCTACTTATTCAGTACCCTTACATACAACTTACCACGTATACTTAACAAACTTTTACCTCTGTAGTTTGAACACTCACTTTTCCCCCCTGCCTTTATACAATAGCACTGTACCTGCATTCCGCCAATTCTCACCCTATTTTAAAACACATTCTACAATCCTTCAAAATACTCTCTACATCTCTTCCTCGCGTCATGATTACATATCACCACTTCCCCTATTACCCACTTCACTGATTTTCCTATTTGTTTCTCATACATCATTAATCTCCTTCCAAAACATCTTATTCCCCCTAAATCTATTGATACTTGCTCACCTCAGCTCACTTGCCCTCTTTTTCAACCCCTGGTCTTTCCTCTTGACCTCCTGCCGCTTTCTATTATACATCCCTCAGTCATTTGCAATCATTCCTTGTAAGCACCGCCCAAAAGCCTCTCTTTTCTCTTCCACTAACAACTTTAAGTCTTCATCCCACCAAACGCACTACCCTTTCTAATCTCACCTCCTACTTTTCTCATGCTACATGCATCGTTTTCACATACCAGCTCTGCTCCTTATATATATATATATTTATATATATATATATATATATATATATATATATATATATATATATATATATATATATATATATATATATATATATATATATATATATATATATATATATATATATGTGTGTGTGTGTGTGTGTGTGTGTGTGTCTGTGCGTATGTGTGTCTGTGTGTGTGTATAGCGTTAATGAGATGGCCAGGATTAGGGCATTCAGTTGCCTACGCCGCCTTAGGTGACATAAAATGTCTAGAAACTGTCTTATGACATATTGAAGTGCCATAAGAATTTCTTAGTCTAGATGTGTGAGTATCAATCAAAGAAAGTTAATTTTTTTTATCTCATTTGTTGGTTTGAAATCCTCGTTTTGAAACTCTTAAGTAAGCACTGAGGGTTAATTATATTCAAAGTATTGTCCACCTTACTCGACAATCAAAGCCCACTCGTAAGTAGCGTTTCCACAACCTGCACATGGCTATCTTAGCGTATTGTATACTAAAACATCACCTTCTTGTGCCATTTTTGATTGAAATATGCTCTTCCAATATATCCCCACCAGTGAACTAATATCCGTACTTCCTATAACGTAGCTCCAGGCTCCAGCAGCTTGCCTTCCCTTCTCCCTCAATATCTCAGCATCCTTCCCTCCATATTCAATAAAGGTGCCTTCCACGTGAATGAAATTCTGAGCTCTCCTCAGCCTATCCCCATCTGACCTTGCCTTACTTTGACGATCCATTTCTTCTTCTTTTTTTTCTTTTTTTCTGAACACTGTCTCCATATCATCTGCTTTCATTTTCTAAAATGTCTTCGTTATCTTGTGGAATCTTTTTCTTTTGTCGTTCCATCCATCTAGTTTTCGTCCTTCGCTCCAGCCAACTTCCTTTAAGTCTAATTTCTTAGGATGCATCACAAGTCTGGGTTTCCATTACAGCTTTAACTGTAGACACAGAACAACCAAAGAATACCATTGACTCATTGTGTCTTGACTTCAACCTATTATACTTAACCACTTGCCATAACCTAAGACATTCTCTCTCTATGTAAAATAAACCCATATTTTGTCTTGAATTCTACGAATTATATTCTTCCACTTTATCTTAAAGCAACAAGTTCTGTGTACTTTCAATTACTGTTCAGATGGCTCACCAGTTCGTGTAACCTGGACTTAATCCACAGTTCACGTTTATCAACTTTTCCAAGCTTTTTCTATTAGCTCTTTAGGCGGGCCGTATCTCCGTCCGTCGCCTTCGTCTGTCTATAAGTGTTTTGGATTCTAAATTCATTTTTGACTACACAGAGTCCACTGAGCCGAAACTTCTCATACATGATTCATGGCTGCTCATTTCATGCCGGTCTGATGTCTTAAAACGATCGCCATAGGGCATATTGGGCCTGTGGCTGAAACTGAAAAAGAAAAATTACTTTTCTGGTAACCACAGAGCAGACTTGCGGATGCTCCATCTGACGCTTTCTCATATTCCCGCTGTTCTGACGTTCATTGAGTATGGTTGCCGGAGTAAACTAGCCAGGTGAGCGAGCGATACAGGTTTGCCTCAGGCTCTGGCTTTCAAGTACGTAAATGTTGAACAAACACATAGTTTTCCGATCCGAATAAGTTCTTTCTGTGTAACTTTGAGGTTACTGCTCTGTATACCGACCTTCGGCTCTATACCCATTTTGCTTATCTTTGGTTTAGAGGCTCATGTATTGTAAGTAGTCTCAATTATCACTGCATCATTTCATACTTGAAAAAAATCGCACCGCCTCGACATTTCCTTTTATTCATAATGCCTCTGCCTTTGTACACAGGCACAGACCATTGCCTCCACCACGTTTATAAGCAGCCTTCATACCAGGATCTTAACGAGTGGCATGAGGAAGAATTTTCTCCTTACATCCCTCTTTATAACAGTCTTTCATTATGGTATTTTATAGTAATATCCTAGAAAAAATAAATCTTTTACCGCGATTTAGCGAAATCTGTGGTTGCATCATCAAAGTGAGAGCCAAAATCATAGAACTACCCTCCCCTCTCAAGAAAAAAAAAATAATGATTAAAGATAGTGCTGTAGAAACTCCAAGCGAAGCATATTTGAATATTAAAAAATTCATCGTACCTTATTTCTTCCACTTCTTATCTGTCTTTTTAGAAAGAAAATGTTATTCCTTATGGGATTTTAGGAGGCCAGGTACTCGGCGTGCTGAACCCCAGGTTCCTCGAAGGCGAACGACATAGTTCCTCCGAAAAAAAAAAGTGTCTGCTAATCATAATTGCATTGTGGTCTACTAGAGCATTATCATATCTATATTTTCACACTGCATCAACGAAAGTTCAAATCTAAGCTCTACATAGATAGCACGAATTCAAAAGGTAACAGACCCAATACTGAAGCCTTTCAAGGCTGTTCATGATTGAAGAAGATGGAGGGTAAACCAACAATTGTGGCGTAAGGCAAGTGAGTCAGGGTTTGAAGTTAGCCTGGGAAAGTTGATAAGTCGGACCGTTTTCGATTCAACTCTGTTAAGTAGGGAGACAGTGCTAGAACCACCACCCTATATGTGCGTGCAGTTCTCCATACAAGGATGGATCAACCCTTTGTGAAAAAGGAGGAACTGATCGGGAGTAAAGTAAATCCGACATCAAAACAGGACTAACAGTTCCTCAGAGAGAGATATCCTTAATGATGGGTTTCCAAGACAGTGTGGATGTTTCAGTAATAACCAATATGTCCAGCAAGTTAACTGGTGAAATCACAGGACTGTGGAAGGAGAGAGGAAAGTTTCAAGTCATTTATGATAGAGAGATATGCAGAAACTGGGTCTTGGAGGCTTTAAATTTAACCAGATTTCGTCTGCCTTACTGAAAAGATCTTGTGCAAGTCGAAGCTTATTGAGGAAATTGTGTTGAGATGAGATGCAGATTGAGTGAAAAGAGCAGATATGAAGAGTGTGGACAAATTCTGTGTTGCATCTTCAGCATTCTAGCGCATTTTCTTATTTGTAGAAGAGAGGCAGTCGTTGATAAAAAGGAGAAAAAGTGTAGGAAACAGAACAGAACCTTGAGGGACACGGCTGTTAATGGAGAAAACAAGAGAGGCTGATATATTAAAAACCACGGAGCTAGATCGGCCAGAGAGGAAGGTAGACATGATGGAGCAAAGTGAGTAAGGGAAGCTAAAAGAGGAGAGCTTAGAGACGATACTCCGATGCCACACCCTGTCAAGAGGTTTGGGTATATCGAGGGCAACAACATAAGATTTCCCTAAATCTTTCAGGGATGGTGACTATACATTAGAAAGATAGGAAAGGATATCTACTACTGGATCTTGCCAAACGGAAGCTTTACTGGTGATCAGAGAGAAGACCGTGAGATTCAAGATGTCTGAAGGGGTGTTAGGAGGGACGCAAGGGCTTGCGAAACAATAGATGTCAAAGCAACAGGATCGATAGTTAGAAGGGTCAAAACGGTTACCCTTCTTAGGGATAGGATATACAAATGCACACTTCCAAGAAGAAGGAAAAGTTCTGGTTTTTATGGAGAAAGGGAACCGACGAACAAATGCAATGCAAGTTCAGAGGCACACCTTCAATATATGAGGATGAATGTCTACAGGACCATAAACCTTGCATATGTGCAGAGAAAGGGGCGCTTTTCGGATAATTTGAGTAGAGGTTACGGGAAGGGACATAGTATTAGTAAGAGGAGCATCAGGGGGTGAAGGAATGCCAAAGTCATCCAAGGTAGAGTTAGAAGAGAAACGAGAACCAAAGAGAGTTGCTTTGTCAACGGGTGAGACAGTTATAGTACCGCCAGAACGGAAAAGTGAAGGGAAAGGAGAGCAATCGAAGTTGTGAGTGATGCCCTTAGCTAAAGACCAGAAAGACCATAAGTGGATAACGAGGAGCGGATATCGCACTTCCTTTGAATAAAGAAATGCTTTGCCTCACGGATAACGTACTTGCAGTGATTACGAACAATGATGAATGCTGAAAGGGAGTGAATGAAGAGAAATTTTCCAAGCCCGGTATGCCTCATCCCTTGCCTGAATGGCCTCATAGGAGGAATGATTGAACCATGGATCGGAAGAACAGGTCGTATCGGAGTAAGAGAATAGATGTGTCCATTCTCGTAATAATGTTCCTCTGTATGCGTCTGGTGGAGACAGAAGCATTACCACATAACAGACAGTAATTCATCCAAGGAAAGTCTGTAAAGAATTTTTGTGAGATAATCCATGTGAGCTTTGTTGAGGTGTCAGTATAAACGTTTAGAAGGGGCTGCTGGAGGGGAAGGTGGCGTTGAAATAGATACATTTTATGAGAAAACCTGAATAGATGAACCAACGGGGCGAGATTGTGTAGCTACAGCGAAAGGGATAAAAAGTGAAAAGTAGATCCAGAATTTTAGGAGATTGGTCGCAGCGGCCAAGAATATGGGTGTGGTTGGATGATGATATGTTCTAGATCTTTGAGAATGGAGCAAGTAAGGAATTCAATCCCTTAAGAAAAGGATAACGGCTTTGCAGGTGAGAGAATGCCATTGCCATATACTAAAAGGTTTTTATTGAGTCCACGATGAGCGAGAGATCACATGAGCACGAAGGAAGAAGAGCATAAATACCTTTCAAAACTTCAAACGCAGATGGACAGAATTCTCCTGCTGTGAAGGCTCCCACAATTCTTTCACACACACACACACACACACACACACACACACACACACACACACACACACACACGCACGCACGCACGTAGGCACACACACACACACACACACACACACATACACACACACACACACACACACACACACACACACGCACGCACGTAGGCACACACACACACACACACACACACACACACACACACACACACACACACACACACACACACGCACGCACGTAGGCACACACACACACACACACACACACACACACACACACACACACACACACACACACACACACACACACACACGCAGGCACACACACACACACACACACACACACACACACACACACACACACACACACACACGCACACGTCAGAATGTATTGCGTGTTGTGACTAAATCATACAATAAGTAATCTCTTTGATAAATTCTCATGTGTGTGTGTGTGTGTGTATGTGTGTGTGTGTGTGTGTGTGTGTGTGTGTGTGTGTGTGCGCGCGCGTCTGAAGCAAGGATACACAGTATATATTTGAGAATATCAAACCTGCAAACTCTCACTTTCACTTCAGACACCAACAGCGTAAAATCAAATCACTGGCCTATGTGTTCCTCCAGCTTCACGCCAGAGAGGCTGACGAAGCAAGCATGACCGAGTGTCTTCCACGCCTCCACACACACCTGCGATACACGTTAGAAGATCTTTGGGTAATTCCATCCTTCCATCCTAGGCGAAAAATGTGTTCCATGTTCGAAACAGCTAAAGAGCTTAATATATATATATATATATATATATATATATATATATATATATATATATATATATATATATATATATATATATATATATATATATATAGCGTTGAAATGTATATGTGCGTGTATGGGCGTTTATGTATATACATGTGTATGTGGGTGGGTTGGGCCCTTCCTCGTCTGTTTCCTTACTACCTCGCTGACGCGGGAGACGGCGATTAAGTATAATAAATATATAAAATAGATAAAAACATGATTCAGATATATGCTAGTTGCCACAAGGAAAGCGAATCACGAAGATCGAACCCTTTTGTGATAATTCACGTCTTCAGGGATACAGGGATGATGAAGAAAGGCAAGTTTTACAGTCATATATAGAAGGACGCTAAAGGAGCATGACCTCGTCAGGTGATGGTCAGGCTGGAGGTCAAGTAAGAAATGTGACCCTCATAGGCAACAGTCGGGCGACCAAAAGTAAAAATAAGGTCGTGGATTAACTGATAACTTGCAGGTATTGACATTTTTTTTTATTATGAAAGGAGCTAATCTTTACATGCCTAGACTGATGATAAGGTTATTATGAAAGCTGCGTTTAATAATGCTAAATTCTATGATATTTCTGTCCTCAACGGAACGACAAGATACAATTTTCTGAGCGATATTCCAGTCAGTAGAGTGGCTGAAGTATGGCATATGTATAATAAAGCATTTGACTCTTGCCCAACGCAAACACTGATGTAGATTCATTCTTAGACTCTTTACTTTTCCACTGTGCCTCAAGAAAGCTTTGTTACGCTCTTTGCATAGTATCAGGCAAACCATTTGCATTTTTAGGCGAGTTTTTTTTTTATGAACAAATTTCTCACTGTTTTTCTGTTCTTAAATGCAACATTGATATCAAATTCCCTAAGTAGTTGAGGGAGTCTTGGGAAGTTGTTTTCATACGCTCGTACAATGTGTCTGCATTATCTGCAAACACATTCACAGAGAAGATCATGCCTTCGGGCAAGTCATTCGACATAGATGAAGAATAGTAATGGTCCCAGGACATAACCGTAGGGCACTCCACTGGTGAACTGTGTGTGTGTGTGTGTGTGTGTGTGTGTGTGTGTGTGTTATTACTGGATACGTTCTTGGCTGCTAATTTTCACTGAAGTTATTTCCATAACTTTCAACCTCGAGGTGGAATCTATCAGCGCTCCTTCTCTTTCAAAAACCTTTTGCCATCCTTCAAAGGACGTTGCTGAACCTCGACTGGGAACTCATCCCTCTGTGATGAAATGTAAGAAAACAAATTTTGCTTTAAGAGTGGGAGGAGGTAAACATCATGGAGGTTAACGGCCTCAGCCGGGAGAGACTGGAAGAAGGTCTCTGCTCGGCGTTGACCCTCTCCAGTTGGAGAGATACAGGGGAGGGGGAGGGGGGAGGAGTCTTTGAGCAGAGAGAGAGAGAGAGAGAGAGAGAGAGAGAGAGAGAGAGAGAGAGAGAGAGAGAGAGAGAGAGAGAGAGAGAGAGAGAGAGAGTTAAACACGTATCTTTTCCTATCAAAAGCTACTTTTAGAACTTTTTTATATACTAACAGTAAAAATCTAAAAAAGAAAAAAAAGTGCTTTCAAATACGAAGTACAAAATAATAGTCGCTATTTGTTTTTGACTTCTACAAGTGTTCTGCCTTGCACGATACTCTCGTAGAGTGAGAATACCACTAACTCATCGAAGGAGAATTTACCTTTGATATCAAAACACTTTTCAGCCAGGGTTGCGACTACGTCATCCCCCACAGCAAAGCTGCCTCCGCTGATCACATATTCACAATCCCTTGCCAGATTCCAATCGTATATCGAAGGTGAGATTTCCTTCTTGGTAGAAACTGAACGCAAGGCGACTCCATGACACTAAGCGAGACACGATGGACTAGCAGACAAAGCAGTTCCCTACGGATTATTCCCCTGGTCTGGTGAGGACAGAACAGAGAAAGGTATGTCTCACAAACACTCCAACTTCTCCCGGACTCTCCTCTTCAGGGTGTTCCTGGGGCATAATCGACCAGGTGGCTTCAAAGGCTTCGTTTATCATCACTTCGACTACGTCAGCTCTCCTAAGAATTACGTTCACATTTATTTGTCCATCACTTGCATAGAGGCCGGCCTATATATATATATATATATATATATATATATATATATATATATATATATATATATATATATATATATATATATATATATATAAGTATACTTACAGTCAGTACTTTACCATAGTTTCTATTCATGATCATATCTCAGCTGTGTACTTGTGTTCACTAAATGGATAGGAGGAACACGTCTTCAAGCATTTATGACCATATTCAGGTAACTTCAAATCCTATTTGTCGTCAACAGATTAAGGGATTGCTGTGACTGTGAGCTTCATTCTTGTTTGTTTTGTCTAAAAATAGAATACATCTATATTCTGATGAGGGACCCATTAACAGCTGTATGGTGAAGAAATAGAACTCTATTACAAAAAATGAATATTTTTTTCATCAGTATTTTAGAATTCGCACAAAAGAAGAAGTTCCAATGGCGACATTAAATCCTTAGTAGTCTCATTTCCATCATTTAAATTGAATTTAGCAGAAAAAAAATTGTTTAGTAAACGTAAAAATAAATATGCAAATACGCTTCAAATTTATGTATAAAGAGAAATCAACGCTATACCCTTTAGATGAAACCTTCCTCTGTACTAAGGAGAAACCATCGCTATACCCTTTAGATGAAACTTCCCTCTGTACTAAGGAGAAACCATCGCTATACCCTTTAGATGAAACTTTCCTCTGTACTAAGGTTTGTGGACCAGACCATTGTGGGAGAAGACAAATATCCACATATCCAGAAGCAACTAACACCCTGAGATAGTAATGGTCTGTAAGGTGCAACTCGAGGCGTCCTCCTTACATTTCAAGTGTACCTCGAAGGTGACGTAACGTGTAGGGTCTTTTGCAGTCAGTATCCAGCGAGCCTTATCCCCGAAGCCACTCGAAGAATGGGACACAAATGAATATTCTCAATACAAAAACATTTACGACCACAAGCGACCTAGGAGAGCAATCGTTAACCTCCATAGAAAGAAGGAAAGAAAGAAAATTCGTCTGAATTTTGGTTATGCGAGACCTCATTGAATTCAAGACCCCGTTAAAGTCTTACGAGTGAAGTGACTCCAGATAGACTACACCTCCCTCACACGCTGACGGCGTCACTCAACGTGTATTCCAGTTGGCCAACTTTAGCTATCCCTCATCCAGGCGCTTCCAGTCATGATCGCTGCAGTTTATGAAGGTAATGGCGGAATCAGTTTAGACAGCTCCTCATTTTGAGTTATATTTCACCACTAGAGAATCACCTCGATATTTTTAAGAAGCGATTCTTTTCCAGAGGTAAATCATAGTTTGTCTTTCCTAATACAGCTTTATATTTAGACGACTTGATTACAGTTGAGATCTGGAATAAGAATAATATTTTCTAATCATTGCTACCGTCACATACTCAGCGATCGATGTAGGTCACGAATTTGGGGGGGGGAAAGGTCAAACGAACAGGCAAAATCTGTGTACCTGGAAACATAAAAGTGTTCGATAGAGACTGAATCAGTGGGAAATATAGTTGACACTTTGGTTCCAAATGTCCCATCTCCGCACAGCCTGTCGTTAATGTCCCATGTGTAATGTATGAGATCATTATATTGACCAGCAGTAGATGATCTGTGTGATACATCCTACACTTATGTAGATAACATCCTTGTAAAGCATCAGCTTGCCTTCAAGAACAACTTACTGTATAATTTAATCACTTGAGAAAACTATTTACAGTGAACACTTAGTTATTCCTCTGATGGCGTTGTGGATGCCAGATTAATGAGTAACATAGAACGTTGTATGTGTTTGAAGATTAATGCAATAATTAGTAATGATTATTTATTTTTCCTGCTTGTCAGTATTGGTCATTTAACGAATGATTACTCCAGTGTGTAAACCAGTATTAATTGCGTAGGAAACCACCTCTCATAATGGAATTTTTTTTAAGTATTGCTGCTTGTCAATGATTAACAAATCTAGTCTTGAAAGCTGACAGCCTTAAGCTTAGACTTTCTTTAAAATGCCACGTTAACTTCCACAAATAGATATGTAATGAGTTAGTTCAGCGATGAATATGCATGCAATCTTTTCAGCCCCATGAGTCTTTACATTTTCCCATAAAAAAATTCATGAGACTGTAATCATATACATCAAACAGAAGATTGTAGACATGGTAATGCAACATACGGAAATAGAGGAATAATCTTTGTGTGTATATATATATATATATATATATATATATATATATATATATATATATATATATATATATATATATATATTATCCCTGGGGATAGGGGAGAAAGAATACTTCCCACGTATTCCCTGCGTGTCGTAGAAGGCGACTAAAAGGGGAGGGAGCGGGGGGCTGGAAATCCTCCCCTCTCATTTTTTTTTTTTTTTTTTTTTAATTTTCCAAAAGAAGGAACAGAGAATTGGGCCAGGTGAGGGTATTCCCTCAAGGCCCAGTCCTCTGTTCTTAACGCTACCTCGCTAATGCGGGAAATGGCGAATAGTTTGAAAGAAAAAGAATATATATATATATATATATATATATATATATATATATATATATATATATATATATATATATATATATATATATATATATATAAAGTCGTAGTTATAGCAATACTGTAATTACATTTCTAGTGAATTATGATCACACTCTGGACTTCAAATGAAAAATTGAAGGAAATAGAACATGAGAGAAGGAAGTAGATTATACTTCAATTAAAGAAGATTACGGCTGGACGTAAGTCGCTTATATATTCTTGGTTGGCCTTTGAGCAGGACTTTAGACATATCAACAGCCAGGCTCGTCAAGGCTGTCACCGTGAGGATATAATCACCGACCCGAAGAATCTTGGACGTTTGACTTAGGTGTTGAGGTTAACACCACATAACACCGTCACTGTGTAACGTCGTCTGTGATTAATCTAATGTCTTTTAGAGCGTTTGACCCACATTCATTTGTTGCTGATATTCACTCAGTAGGAATAGTTATTGCATTAACTTACTATATTCTAGAATCTATCTTAAAAGACGGGATATATGACGTAGAATATATTGGGTAGATGTAAATTCTCATTTTTTTTTTTTTTTTTTGTAATTCTAATAAGATTATAACTGAGTTAGTAACTTAAAAGAGATTGAGTAAGACTAAGGTAAAGCGTCAGTTTGTTAAAAAATAAAGTAACATTTCCGTTACGTATATAGTTCGTGCTCCAGGCATGCGATAATCTAGGTGAGAAAAAAACTTCGAAGAAAATTTTTCAGTGAATTAACGTGTGACTTTCTGTTATATCTTAATCTGTATATAATCTTCATCTTCACTTGTCGAACAGTTTATTTTGTAGGGAAACGTAAGCCGGCGTGAGCTGGCAGAACCTAAATATAAACTCTTAGTTTTATTACGACCTCATCCCATGCCTTTAAGGGTGTATAATCAGACCATAGGCTCATTAGGTCAGAAATCTGAAATGATGGCTTCTGTTGACACAGAGAGAGTTGGGCTAGACATAGATTCCCCTTACCATCTGGCTAGCATCTGACAGCTGACTGCCGCTTGATATTATATATATCCTTTTCCACCCAACACTGGTTGAATGCCAAACACAGGTCTATAAAAAAAAAAAGATATATATTTATAAAAAGAAATCAATTGCCCTCTGAACATTTAACACAATTTGCTCCAGTTACAATGCTCTCCCTCCATTTATCTCACTTGGCCAGTTGTATGCATCTATGCTGACCTCAGTTGACAAGACAATTCCTTGAAATCACCAAGATGTACACAGATAACATGATACATTACCAGATAAGCGTTGAACAACATGCAAAACGAAACCTAGTGAGAGAGAGAGAGAGAGAGAGAGAGAGAGAGAGAGAGAGAGAGAGAGAGAGAGAGAGAGAGAGAGAGAGAGAGAGAGACAAAGCAGAACATTCCAATACGTTTTTCTGTTTTTGTATACAAGTACTTTTAATTGATTTCTCTTGTATCTTACATGTTTCTTGGTCTTCTATAACCAGTAAAAATAGTAAAGATACGTACTGTTAATTTATACACAATCAAATAGGCGAAATCTTACATTTTAGCTTACGACAATCAGACATTGTAAAAGAGTATATTCTATACCTTAGCACAGGAAATTGAACAAAATATAATGGGTGACTGAAACAATTCTTGGGAAAGAGGAGGAGATGACTAACAATTTATAAATAATCTCTCTCTCTCTCTCTCTCTCTCTCTCTCTCTCTCTCTCTCTCTGTAGGTAGGTGGGTAGGTTATAGGTAGGAGGGAGCCACCGCTGTTACCCGCCCTGGTATTGCGTGGGTAACTGCTGCGCGGTGGGCCAGCATTTCAGTGACTGTCAGTTGTCACTCCTTTTGCCCAGGTAGATGTCTCTCATCTCTGCCTCACCCACAAGTGGGCTGCTGGCATTCATTCCACAAACATACAATCTCTGCTTCTCATGCATAACACCTGACAACACACAACTCCCATGACTCACTCACAACACACAACTCCCATGACTTACTCACAACACACAACTCCCATGAATTGTTCACAACACATAACTCACATGACTCATTCTTCGTAACTCTATATTTTTCTGCGGTGAGCACTACGTGCTAGTCCTGCCTTTTGGCGAATCTCGTCTTAAGTTCTCGTTGTATATTATTATTTTCATTATTCATGATGGTATATTGCCTTTCCCGCCCCAGTGAAGCTTCGTCAGGAACACAAGAACAATTGCTTTACTTGCACACGTACATCATGTATAATGCACGGGGACCATACCCTACCATGCAGAGCCAAGGTCTGCAACCGAGCTCACTGATTTAATTTGTCTGTTTCTCATACCCTGGTTTAGCCCATATATCACATCGATCCAGTTTATCTTATCCAATGCACACCTTTCTTCCTCCTGAATGTTCAAGGTCCGATACCCTCAGGACTTCTTCACACCATTCTTTTATTCCTTCGTTGCTTCCTGCTCCACTTCTGACACATTAGAACCTCTCAGCGAGTCTTCTGTCGCTCATCCTCTTCAAATGTCCCAACCATTTCCGCACTTACATAACCAACCCGAGTCACAACACGGTATTATTATTATTATTATTATTATTGTTATTGTTATTACTATCATTATTAATGTTATTACAATTATATATATTATTATTGTTATTATCATTATTATTATTATCATTATCAATATAATTATTGTTATTATTATCATTATTAATGTTATTATTATTATTATTATTATTATTATTATTATTATTATTATTATTATTATTATTATTATGAACATTATTATTACAACGTCAACCTCATTAATAATGTCCACACACAAACCCTGAGGACACCATAACTATTCCTTTTCCCCTCCGTGAACTTGTAAACAAACACTGTCACTATTCTGTTTGTCACAGATCAACAGGAGAACACGGACCATGATCCACAGTATTGTTGAGACCTGCAATCGACGAGTCATTATCAAAACTATGAAGTAAATGGCTGTACCCCTGAACGAAATTCTTCGAAAGCCATCATCATTGGGACTGAATTAAGGTCGGATTATTTCCCTGAAGGTTGTTTCCCGTGCGTCGAGTTTTGGAGCTGTAATTGAATACCAGATTCCCTTGGTTTAATCGTGATTATCCCTGTTATCTAAGTGGCTCTGCTGTTATCTCTTGTTATGATAATGGCTGTCCCTCAAATAGTTAATGGTGTATATATAGGGGTTTATCTGTTACGTTGGGCTGATATGATCAGTTTATCTATGTCATAACCTGTTGTCTTATTTATACGGGATTCCATTTTGAAAATAAGCCTATGAACACGTAATTCATCAGATATGTTGCAGAAATGCAGAAAAGGAATGCTGTTACGGCCTGACTTAAGGAGAAGAGGAGAGAAATTGCCTAGCGTAAAGTGAAATACACGCGGAGGTCTCGTTCAAGAATTTATACCCCCGTCTCATGTTCCACGGGATCAAATGCCGCTGGATTATTTGTTACAGAGTCGGAATAGATGTAGATGATGCTATTCCCTTGTTGCTCCTCTTGTGCAGCCGAGGGGCTATTGGGATCGGGCCGCGTTTACAAGTTTGTAAGTGTGTAGACGATGTGGTTTTAGCTTTTGAAATATAATTTTTTTGAAAGCTGACTTGTTTATTGGACTCGGCTACATATCCTGTCCGTTGTCTTTTGCTTTGGAAAGTTTCTCCTGAACGAATGCGAATGATATCCACTATCCTCCTCCTCCTCCTCCCACCACCACCGACCACAAACCTACTTTCGTTTTATGTAGACGTGGACCAGAATAAAGGAGCACAGATGCATGTGAGCGAGGTTATTGAAGTATGTGAACGAGGTTATTGAAGCATGTGAACGAGGTTATTGAAGTATGTGAACGAGGTTATTGAAGTATGTGAACGAGGTTATTGAAGTATGTGAACGAGGTTATTGAAGTATGTGAGCGAAGTTATTGAAGTATGTGAACGAGGTTATTGAAGTATGTGAACGTCGTTATTGAAGTGTCGACGTTATTGAAGGATGTGAATGACGTTATTGAAGAGCTTCTCCTATGTATTTCATGTTATTCATCACATAACTGTAAGATTGTATGTTTGGTTAGTGGATGATATCCCTGTTTGCTGACAAAAGCATTCCTATCTATCACTATGTCACAAAGTATAACGAAGTAATAGAATTGATACGTTATTCACGTCGATGATCGCCGAGAGGCAGTTATGTTCGACCACGAAAGCAGGTCTTTCCATCAAGCATCTGCTCTTCAGTGCGGGTGGAGTAAAGACATAACAAGAGGCATGAGTATTGGGAGGTACAGCCATCGACAAAAGTCCTGGGACATACCTAAACTCTAGATACATACTTTGCCGACCTCTTTCACCGCCTGTCGGGTCAGGGAGTTCGGTAGAACTTCGAACTCGTTGTCTCCATAGAGTTATCATGACGACCGCATCCATGCAATGGACTTGTCACTGGAGTATCATTTACTGATCTCTCTGGTGTCACACGGTTGTCTGGGACTGGTGTGCAAGGTCCACGTGCCATACTGGGTTTTGGTCAGTTCTTGTCCCCTAGGATGGAGTACTGGTGTCTCAGGCTGGTATGGTGTCACTTGGCATGCAAGGATCGCTGGTGTATGTATAATCTCTGGCAGTCTTTATTAAGTGTTGATTTACTGTCATTAGTATATAATAAAGATTGCCAGGAAGGTGCTGAGGTTCATGTCTTTACCTTCGGGTATGATGGTCACATTTTATATATATATATATATATATATATATATATACATATATATATATATATATATATATATATATATATATATATATGTATATATATATATATATATATATATATATATATATATTTATATATATTTATATATATATATATATATATATATATATATATATATATATATATATATATATATATATATATATATATATTCTTTCTTTTTTTCTTTCAAACTATTCGCCATTTCCCGCATTAGCGAGGTAGCGTTAAGAACATAGGACTGGGCCTTTGAGGGAATACCCTCACCTGGCCCAATTCTCTGTTCCTTCTTTTGGAAAATTAAAAAAAAAAAAAAACCGAGAGGGGAGGATTTCCAGCCCCCCGCTCCCTCCCCTTTTAGTCGCCTTCTACGACACGCAGGGAATACGTGGGAAGTACTCTTAATCCCCTATCCCCATCTGCATTAAATGCCATTGCCAAAATAGGAGAGTTCTTAAGTTTATCTACCAGCTTATGTTCTAAGTGAAACCCTTGTATTAAGAGAATAAGTCAGGCATTCAATTCAATCATATGTACATAAACATACTGAGATAATACTGGATGTTAGAGCTATACTCTGTCATTGTATGACTGCAATATGTGCTTGGATGAGGATATGATTTGATTTTATCATTCAGCTATTGTGCATTGTTATTGAAGATGATAATTGTTTTTATTATGAAATATCAGTTGTTATACAATTTTGGATAGCGAGAATCTGTGAACAGTTGAAAGTGATTTGTATATGAGAATTGACTGACTTGTAAGAATTCTGAATAGACCACTTGCATGAAGCAAGAGACATTATTAAAGATAATGTGGATGATGATTTTGTTTAAAGTATGTTGCTACTGGCAATGCACTTGTGGATTTAATAATTTGTACCTGAAACATATAGAGACAGGTTACAGCAGATCTCACCTGACAGGCTTTGACCATTGCCATTTGGTAAAGAAACTCCATATACAGTTATTGTATTGTGCTTATAAGACTGATCATGAGGGAGTCAAATACAATTTTAATGCTCGAAATGCAGTCTCTGCATCTGCATAGCGTTATTACAGAACACCAGAAATTTGGCTGAACCCTTATTGTCTTGTACCTCAGCAGATTTCTGGTAAATTTCATTAGGTCACATTCATGTCCATTTACATCAGTTGACACTGGGATTGTATCCAAATTTCTCAACTTATTGAGATTTTCTATATCTAGTACATTTGTAGGAGATATTCAAGATCTTGATGATGAATGGAGAAGTCTAGCAAGGAGGGCATCACCTTTCTTGCTTTGTATTGTAAGACTTTACTTGGGGACAGAAGAGAACACATCCACCATAGCTGAATGATAAAATCTGAATATATATATATATATATATATATATATATATATATATATATATATATATATATATATATATATATATATATATATATGAATTTTAATTTATTGTTTTTATTTATTTATTATACTTTGTCGCTGTCTCCTGCGTTAGCAAGGTAGCGCAAGGAATCAGACAAAAGAATGGCCCAACCCACTCGCATACACGTCCACACACGCACATATACATACCTATACATTTCAACGTATACATATATATACATACACGGACATATACATATATACACATGTACATAATTCATACATACTGCCTTTATCCATTCCCGTTGCCACACCGCCACACATGAAATGACAATCCCCTCCCCCCCATGCGCGCAAGGTAGCGCTAGGAAAAGACAACAAAGGCCACATTCGTTCACACTCAGTCTCTAGCTGTCATGTGATAATGCACCGAAACCACAGCTCCCTTTCCACATCCAGGCCCCACACAACTTTCTATGGTTTACCGCAGACGCTTCACATGCCCTGGTTCAATCCATTGACAGCAAGTCGACCCCGGTATACTACATCGTTCCAATTTACTCTATTCCTTGCACGCCTTTCACCCTCCTGCGTGTTCAGGCCCCGACCACTCAAAATCTTTTTCACTCCATCTTTCCACCTCCAATTTGGTCTCCCACTTCTCGTTCCCTCTACCTCTGACACATATATCCTCTTTGTCAATCTTTCCTCTTTCATTCTCTCCATGTGACCAAACCATTTCAAAACACCCTCTTCTGCTCTCAACCACACTCTTTTTATTACCACACATCTCTCTTACCCTTTTATTACTTACTCGATCAATTCACCTCACACCACATATTGTCTTCAACATCTCATTTCCAACACATCCACCCTCCTCCCCACAACTCTGTCTATAGCCCACGCCTCGCAACCATATAACATTGTTGGAACCACTATTCCTTCAAACATACCCACTTTTGCTTTCCGAGTTAATGTTCTCGCCTTCCACACATTTTTCAACGCTTCCAGAACTTTCGCCCCCTCCCTCACCTTGTGACTCACTTCCGCGTCCATGGTTCCATCTGCTGCCAAATCCACTCCCAGATATCTAAAACACTTCACTTTCTCCAGTTTTCTCCATTCAAACTTACTTCCCAGTTGACTTGTCCCTCAACTCTACCTCAACTGTACCTAATAACCTTGCTCTTATTCACATTTACTCTCGGCTTTCTTCTTTCACTCACTTTACCAAACTCAGTCACCAGCTTCCGCAGTTTCTCACCCGAATCGGCCACCAGCGCTGTATCATCAGCGAACAACAACTGACTCACTTCCTAAGCTCTCTCATCCACAACAGACTGCATACTTGCCCCTCTCTCCAAAACTCTTGCATTCACCTCCCTAATAACGCCATCCATAAACAAATTAAACAACCATGGAGACATCACGCACCCCTGCCGTAAACCGACATTCACTGAGAACCAATCACTTTCCTCTCTTCTTACTCGTACACATGCCTTACATCATCGATAAAAACTTTTCACTGCTTCTAACAACTTGCCTCCCACACCATATATTCTTAATACCTTCCACAGAGCATCTCTATCAACTCTATCATATGCCTTCCCCAGATCCATAAATGCTACATACAAATCCATTTGCTTTTCTAAGTATTTCTCACATACATTCTTCAAAGCAGACACTTGATTCACATAACTTCTACCACTTCTGAAACCACACTGCTCTTCCCAATCTGATGCTCTGTAGATGCTTTCACCCTCTCAGTCAGTACCCTCCCATATAATTTCCCAAGAATACTCAACAAACTTATACCTCTGTATTTTGAGCACTCACCTTTATCCCCTTTGCCTTTGTATAATGGCACTATGCATGCATTCCGCTAAACCTCAGTCACCTCACCATGAATCACACATACATTAAATATCCTTGCCAACCAGTCAACAACACAGTCACCCCCTTTTTTGATAAATTCCTCTGCAATACCATCCATACCCGCTGCCTTGCCGGCTTTCATCTTTCGCAAAGCTTTTACTACCTCTTCTCTGTTTACCAAATCATTCTCCCTAACCCTCTCACTTCGCACACCACCTCGACCAAAACACCCTATATCTGCCACTGTATCATCTAACACATTCAACAAACCTTCATTGTACTTACTTTCATCTTCTCACATCTCCTTCCCTATGTCCAAGCAAATGGGGAGAATACTTTTTCAGTCAAGAAATACATCTGTATAGCGTCATGCTGAGAGTGCTATTACCAAGGGATGTTCTATTCACAGATTTTCTTTCTTTCGTCGAAGTTTACTCCATAGCTGCAGATGTGCATTATGAAGTGTGGATGAGAAACTTCTTTTGGCCTCGTATATTTTTTTCCAAATGTTATCTCGCCTCAAAGGAGACTCAGATCACTATGCAGTGTTTTCGTCTGGTTCCTCGTGCTTCCTCGGGTCAAGCTATTTTCATTTAGTTTTAGAGAAAAGGAAATATCTGCATCGGCTGAACAAATCATGCAGATGACTTCATATGCCAGGGATGAGGAATGTATAAAATCATACAGTAATACACCTTTCATAATAGATTATTCCTATTCATTTAATGGAATTCTTAAAGGAGAAAGAAATTTTTTAGGAAAATGCCAGTTGAAAAAAAAAAAAAGACAAAATCATGATTGACAGAATTTAATTGAAATGTATATAAAACTTTGGGTGGAAAAGCTTTCCCATTCTCTCGAAAGAGATTTCGGATTTCATTTCACCTTTCAGCCACTGCCGCCTTGATACCCAACTTGACCTTGAACTTTCGCCCTCCGCAATTACCCGACTGTTTTACTGCGCAAAATTATTCACCGACTCCACGGTCTCTGGTGCTGGGGACTCGTCGGCTCTCGTCGTTGTCTTCCTGGAACATGTAAGAAAATCCGGTTCTTTGTCGCGTCTGTGTCTCGCAACTGCCTGGGTTTGCAAGTCCCCTCCCAATTCTCTCTGTGTCACACAGTGATGAATCTGATATATTTACCGATTCATTCTATGGGTTGTATGATACTCAATATCTTTGCTTAAGTGTAAGGTGCATATATATATATATATATATATATATATATATATATATATATATATATATATATATATATATATATATATATATATTTGAACATGTCCCACACACTCTTTTGAAGTTTAGTCTGGATCACACACACACACACACACACACACACACACACACACACACACACACACACACACACACACGCTCGCACGCACGCACGCACGCACGCACGCACGCACTGGCATATAATATAGTGGGTGTGTGTGTGTGTGTGTGTGTGTGTGTCTGTCTGTCTGTGTCTGTGTATGTACATGAATACATAGAAGTAAAGAATTGGGATATACAAAATATGCACAAACATAGTATATATAAGGTGAAGAGACGAGACAAACTGTCTCCCCGTAACTTATAAATAGTAATCACAGAGGAGTTTCCTGGACTGCAAGCAGGAATGTTTAACATTTTTAGATGGTTTACATTCGAGAAGACGTAATGTGTAAGAGTAAGGGATGGGGGGTTAAGAAGGGGCCCCTGGATATTGTATCTTTTGGATATTAAGTCTAATTGTGCCATTTCTGAAGAGTTTAGTAGAAGATGAGAGTTGGAAAGTTTTAAGCATCAAATTGATTACCCAGCGCTACCAGCCTCAGTTTGCGAATATTTCTAAGTACTTTAAATACCTGGAGTAATTGTGTGTAAATGATAGATGGTAACACATCTATAACCAACAGACAACACTGACGGCTGATTTTTCAAAGTATGTCCTGGATAGATTCTATTCATACGTCGACATGCAGTGTTACTGTTCTCTTGCTATTTGGGGGGAACAGGTTAAGACCTTTAGGAGTGGATTCAGATAGGGGAAGTAACAGAACCAAGAAATTGTGATTAGATCCGCAAGAGGAGAACATGAGAGAGAGAGACAAAGAGGTCAGTAGTTTGACGATGATGTTTGAAACAATTATGAATCGCGAAAGAAAGTTGATACATATATAGTTGGAAATACAAAAAATGAGGAATCCAGTTAAAGATCATAAAAAGTGTCATGAGATTAGAGAGGACTTACTAATTTGAGTATTATAGTCACTGGTTGTGACCAAAGATTTATGATAGTGTAGGGGATTCAAAAAGTACATAACCAATAGAAAAAATGTTTCATAGAAAAAGCAAAAGAGTTTAGACTGTCTATTCTAAATGTCTCAGACGCTGTTCAGCTAGAGAAAGTTTTTGAAACACATTAAGATTCTATGGAAAATAATAGGCAGGGAGGTGAAGAGGGAGCAAGTTTTGCCGCAGTTCATCTGACATTTCTGAAGTTGTGGAAACAAAGATTACTGAAGAGATAAGATCTCACCTGTTCTGCGAAAGAGTAGGCAAAGGAGGGAGGAAATTGGCCTTCTTAATGATACATAAAGACATGCGTCTGGAAATGGTGGAAGATGGACCATTGAGCCAATATATAATGGGAAGAGTAGCTCAGTGGTATTGATATCATATAATCCCCAAAACAATGTTACTTAAAGAAAATATACAATTTGACAACAGTAAAGCAAAACTGATGATGACAGAATCAAGTTGTAAAACACGAACTTCTCAGGGGTGGTAGAATACTGAGAATTGGGGATTTCAGTTATAAAGATATAGACTAGGGAAGTTTCGCTTCTCATGGTGACGGATTCATGAAGACATGCTTTTAGAAGTTCAACCTGAGTAGATGTAGGGAAATGAGGATGGATCACAGCAAATGACGGCTTCATTATGCGTATAACCTATTAAGAAATAAGAAGAGACTGCTAGTCTACTAACTAATGTTAGAACTGCATTAAAGTTCATGAAGGTAGGAAATAATCGGCAAGTTGTTCATATCCTATAATGCTAAAACTAGATTATACTTCTCAAGTTGGGTCACTACACGTACAGAAGCAAGCTGGTTTTGGTATCCCTTTAAAGTGTGAAGCGGCAGCCCGGGCTACATGAGCTTATGATCGTAGCCTCGCCCGCAACAAAGCCATGGTCAAGCTAGACTTAAAGAACGTTTTCAGTCACATGAGACAGGTGGTGTTCCTTGGTTCTTGCCATTCCTCCTACCATTTATCCAGTTGCGCCTTCGATTTTGCTTTTCGGCAGGTTATATGATTGATTCAGTTGAAGTGGCCCAGCAAGGTGGTTCCTTTAACCCTCTTCTATTTTGCTTAGATTTCATAAAATTATAGATGCCGTCGTGTGAACTGAATATTTGGTTCTTTGATAATGGCACCGAAGCCGGGATGGCGTGGATATCTGTCTATTGATCTAGCACTTCTCAAAGAACTAGGCGAATCGAAGGGTCTATCCCTTAACCCCTCCAAGCGTGAGATCGTCTCTACACGAGAGACTGTTGATAAGGTTATCCGTTACTCTGCCAGGACCCAGAACACTCGGTCCGAGAGACAGCAACCTGCACGGTAAACTCTTAGGTTACATGATGCGGTGGGAGATGTGGGAAGTGTTTTTATGAAGCGGAGGTTTGGTGAAAAGAGATGAGGTGGTAAATATCTTGTGTAAGATGAAGTGTGTATAAAGACGAGGGGGGACAAAAGTGGATGTTCGAATTACGTAGGTAAACGTTTGCTCAGTATACCTGGTAAGTTGTACGAGAGAGTAGTGACTTAGAGGATGGTGGCAAGCACAGACCGTTAGACTGGGGGGTTACAGTGTGGCTTTAGGAAAGGTAGAGGATGTACGAATGAAGAACTTACTTTGAAGGATGTGAGCAATAATTTGAGAAGATAGGGATTTGTATGTGTCATTTATGGATTTGGAAATAAAGAAAAAAGCGCATGTTAGGATTGTTAGTTGATGCTGTGTGGTGGGTGCTAAGAATGAATGCTGTAGGAGGAGAGCTGCTAGAAGCATTGAGGAGTTTCTTGAAGAGAAGGGAAGCGAGTGTGCGAGTAGGAAGAGAGGAGAGTAAGTAGTTTCAGATGGTTAAACACACATCTCGCTACCCAGGCCAACCACCCCTGCATAACCTCCCTTAACCATAAGGCAATCCCTCACTTTCCCTTTAACGGCCAGTTTAGTTTCTAGTCTGGCATGGTGGTAGCACAAGCCTGTGTGCTTGTGTTGGGATTAGAAACTTTATGAACTATTTGCACTTGATTAGGCCGATTTCCTCCGTGAAACATGTGTTTGGTAAAGTTTCAATAAAATGAATTATCTGTGTGTGTGTGTGCGTGTGTGTGTGTGTGTGTGTGTGTGTGTATTTGCATATATGCACATATATCCTAAACTTATTGGTAAAAGAACATGTAGAAATCTTCTTGATATACTGCCCCTACGAAATGTTGATAACAGATGCTATGTTGGAATTGTATCCACTGGTATTATCTGATTAGAGTCTCTTTTGTTACCCCCTGTCAATCATGATTCCTAGATATAGCATAATACCATTGTTATGGTACGGCAAATCCCCTTCATACAATACACGACCTGCAAATAACTGGAACTGCTTGTTCTCATACATTGTTAAGTACTTCAGAATTATTAATGTTTGTGAGCGCTATTTCATTCTTTTTTTTTTTAACGTATTGCTCCCTTAGATTTCTTTCATGTTTATGTGAATGAAAACGAAAGAAATTTGCGTTGGTAACCATCACTGCCATTTAAGTAATGGAAGACAAGGCGTCAGAACGCATAAATGTACACCACTACACCACAGAGTTGTGTAGCCACAGAGCACCGCTGCACACCTCTGAGGTGTAATGGTCAGTGTTCCTGACCGTGACGCATTCGTGGGCTGCCCAGAGTGTCTATCGCTTAGGTTCGATTCCTGGTTGCGGCTGTCGGCCCACAGTCAACCTAATTGGGTACTAGATACATATATCGTTTATGGGATGGTCTCAGTTAAGGTTTCAGTTGCCCGTGCGGTAGCATCTCGAAAGAAAAAAAAATCGTTCACACTCAATATGAATTATTATTCTTAGCGATAACAGACTCTTTCTATATGTTTTATGAAATTATGTTTTCTGAGATTTCACTGCACTTAAAAATGTTCACTCTTGGAAGCCTATACTTACAACTTCAGCTTTACATATACCACCTTTGCCGAACTCTTAGATATCTAGACTTATCCAGAACTAAAGGTTTTTTCCCCGAGATAGACTGATATTACACTGTAACCTTCCATACTCCGCAAAACTAGAACCTGAATTTCATTCCATTTTCGCTGTCAGCTGCCTCATCCTAGACACATAATTTGAACGGCCGACCAGTCATTCTACCTCATCCTCTGACTTAGCTGTCAACAACGTATCTTATGCATACGGGAACTATGGCAAATCCTCTATTTTCTCTCTATTCTATCCAGTATTAAGTAATGCACCACTTTCAAACCTCTTATTCTCCTCTTATGTTGAGTCTTACCTGCAAAAGCACTTATTGATTCATCACACGACAGTGACGCCATCTCAAGAATATTTCAGAAAATTCATTCATGCAAAGACTGACTCTCACATTTGCACAACACTCAACGCAAAAGCATTGAGGAGTCTTCTTTGCACATAACAGAACATCCCAGTAGATTCATGGATGCTACATGAACAGCCATCCACTCCTATATCTTTCTGTACCGTCTGTATAAGTGTAAAGACTCTGATGTAAACAACAGTAAGGGGTTCACGAACCCTTTTAACAAGATCAGTCACTATCCCACCTCCCTGTACACCTTCCAACTATGGCGAGGAGACCTATTGCTTGCTCTATAGTTATTACATTCACTTTTACTCCCCTTTTGCCTTTATGAAGTGCATAGCCATCCCCCCAGACACGCTTTCGAGATCCATTCCACAGAGGCAATGCCTCCATCCTCCACCATTTCAATCGCCACTCCAACTAAATCACAGACTTTTCCGGTCTTCAACAACTCACTTTCTCTATTTCCGAGCTTTATTTCCCCTCTCACTCTCCAGTATAACTGATCTTACTACACTTTTCTTTCATCATCATTTCCAATCCGTTTCTCAGATCGCTCTCCATCTCTTACAAAAATTCATCTTTCGTTCCTTGAATTATCTCATTCACATCTACTACACTTTAGCTATGTACACAACCTTCGCCTTTTTCTATTTGCCTTCTCTCGAAATTGTTTATTTTCTTTTAGAGTTTCATTATTTCTTCCTCAGGGATCCTAATTTCTTTTCCCTCTTAACTGCAGAGATCATCCTTTTAGCTTTCATCTTCAAGTAATTCGAGCTTTTTTTCTTTTCTGATAATCTATATCCTAAGGACTATCCTGCCCTCCATATATTGCCAATTTTCTTTGCAGATTTTACCTTTCCCTCCAAACACTCTCATCCTCCGCAACCAACTTTTTGGAATCGCCATTTGTATAACCGTGAAATACGAAAGGAAATACTCAAAAGACAATGGAGGAAGGTGAGCGGAGGAGGAAGAGAAAGACGTCCACAGAGACCATTGCGTTATTCTTGCCAAATTCATTGGCCATAAAGGGAGAGTTTACGTGCTATCATCGCCCCTTTATGGGGAGTTACGTCTTAAATTTGTAAGTAAATCTTCATGTAAGTCCTTCCGTCACTTCGGGACGAGAACGCTGGAGCTGATTGCCTACGTTTGCCATTGGCCCGGTGCTCCTTGCGGAAGATCAGCGCTCAAGAGTACGTCTTGGTTCACTTCGAAACACTCTTGGTGATATTGTTTACGTCAACCGAAGCTCTAATGCGATGGTCCTGTTATCTTCCGCTTTGCGAATTGTGGGACGAGTCTAAGTTGAGGCTTATTAACATGATGGTCGTAAGTTTCGTTGATGGAGACACTGATAACGAATGAATTAGAAGCATGTATGGCGCCAACAGAACGGCTGCATGCGAGTGAGTGAGTCTGTCCAAGAGACGTGTAGAGTTTGAAGTGTAGAACGAGGATGTGTATAGAAAAGGAGTGCTGTAGAAATATATATATATATATATATATATATATATATATATATATATATATATATATATATATATATATATATATATATATATATATATATATATATATATTTTAGGGAGAATAAAAAGATGTTCTGGAAGGAGGTAAATAGGGTGCGTAAGACAAGGGAGCAAATGGGAACTTCAGTGAAGGGCGTAAATGGGGAGGTGATAACAAGTAGCGGTGATGTGAGAAGGAGATGGAATGAGTATTTTGAAGGTTTGTTGAATGTGTCTGATGACAGAGTGGCAGATATAGGGTGTTTTGGTCGAGGTGGTGTGCAAAGTGAGAGGGTTAGGGAAAATGATTTGGTAAACAGAGAAGAGGTAGTAAAAGCTTTGCGGAAGATGAAAGCCGGCAAGGCAGCAGGTTTGGATGGTATTGCAGTGGAATTTATTAAAAAAGGGGGTGACTGTATTGTTGACTGGTTGGTAAGGTTATTTAATGTATGTATGACTCATGGTGAGGTGCCTGAGGATTGGCGGAATGCGTGCATAGTGCCATTGTACAAAGGCAAAGGGGATAAGAGTGAGTGCTCAAATTACAGAGGTATAAGTTTGTTGAGTATTCCTGGTAAATTATATGGGAGGGTATTGATTGAGAGGGTGAAGGCATGTACAGAGCATCAGATTGGGGAAGAGCAGTGCGGTTTCAGAAGTGGTAGAGGATGTGTGGATCAGGTGTTTGCTTTGAAGAATGTATGTGAGAAATACTTAGAAAAGCAAATGGATTTGTATGTAGCATTTATGGATCTGGAGAAGGCATATGATAGAGTTGATAGAGATGCTCTGTGGAAGGTATTAAGAATATATGGTGTGGGAGGCAAGTTGTTAGAAGCAGTGAAAAGTTTTTATCGAGGATGTAAGGCATGTGTACGTGTAGGAAGAGAGGAAAGTGATTGGTTCTCAGTGAATGTAGGTTTGCGGCAGGGGTGTGTGATGTCTCCATGGTTGTTTAATTTGTTTATGGATGGGGTTGTTAGGGAGGTAAATGCAAGAGTTTTGGAAAGAGGGGCAAGTATGAAGTCTGTTGGGGATGAGAGAGCTTGGGAAGTGAGTCAGTTGTTGTTCGCTGATGATACAGCGCTGGTGGCTGATTCATGTGAGAAACTGCAGAAGCTGGTGACTGAGTTTGGTAAAGTGTGTGGAAGAAGAAAGTTAAGAGTAAATGTGAATAAGAGCAAGGTTATTAGGTACAGTAGGGTTGAGGGTCAAGTCAATTGGGAGGTGAGTTTGAATGGAGAAAAACTGGAGGAAGTGAAGTGTTTTAGATATCTGGGAGTGGATCTGGCAGCGGATGGAACCATGGAAGCGGAAGTGGATCATAGGGTGGGGGAGGGGGCGAAAATTTTGGGAGCCTTGAAAAATGTGTGGAAGTCGAGAACATTATCTCGGAAAGCAAAAATGGGTATGTTTGAAGGAATAGTGGTTCCAACAATGTTGTATGGTTGCGAGGCGTGGGCTATGGATAGAGATGTGCGCAGGAGGATGGATGTGCTGGAAATGAGATGTTTGAGGAAAATGTGTGGTGTGAGGTGGTTTGATCGAGTAAGTAACGTAAGGGTAAGAGAGATGTGTGGAAATAAAAAGAGCGTGGTTGAGAGAGCAGAAGAGGGTGTTTTGAAATGGTTTGGGCACATGGAGAGAATGAGTGAGGAAAGATTGACCAAGAGGATATATGTGTCGGAGGTGGAGGGAACGAGGAGAAGAGGGAGACCAAATTGGAGGTGGAAAGATGGAGTGAAAAAGATTTTGTGTGATCGGGGCCTGAACATGCAGGAGGGTGAAAGGAGGGCAAGGAATAGAGTGAATTGGAGCGATGTGGTATACAGGGGTTGACGTGCTGTCAGTGGATTGAATCAAGGCATGTGAAGCGTCTGGGGTAAACCATGGAAAGCTGTGTAGGTATGTATATTTGCGTGTGTGGACGTGTGTATGTACATGTGTATGGGGGGGGGGGTTGGGCCATTTCTTTCGTCTGTTTCCTTGCGCTACCTCGCAAACGCGGGAGACAGCGACAAAGTATAAAAAAAAAAAAAATAAAAAAAATATATATATATGAGGATGAGGATGTTTCATTGTCTGTTGTAATACATTGCGTCGATGCAAACAGCATACAAATATGAAAAAAAAAGAAAATACTCTCCAAGCAAGTGGAGCTTACACCAAAGTAAAATGAACTGTATGACTACCATTAGCCAAAAGGGAATTAACATTTTAATATTCCATGAAAGACACATAAGCATTGAAACAACTGCACTGAAGAATATCCATTCCATATCCAAATGTATTGCATTTCGGTGTGTGTTATGGTCTTGAAGCTCAGGAGAAAAGTTTCAAAAGAGAATTGAAAAATTATTCTAATGATTTTAGAAATCATTTGCCTCCAGAACCCCTCTCGAACTATTCCCATAAATCTAAGGGAATAGCTGTAAAGATATTGCGTGTCCTTATATCAAGTTTAATGGGTAACATTTCAGTCTAAAACTGTAATGTAGTTAACTACAGTACCTCACCCTTCCATCATGACTGATATTTGCATGAACGCACTCATGGACTTGCTGGGTTTCTCGTCATAACATATTGATGAAAAGTCTATCCCACAAAAGCTTGCACACTGTAAATTCAGTGACTAAGATCCCAGTGAATCTAACGATTGTTCAGATAATGAATAACAGACTCCACGCGCTACATGCAGGGCTTAAATCACATCCTGGGGAAATAACGATCGTTCGGTACTACATCCAAACAAGGAGTACGTCTGCATCATTATTATTTTCTCAGTATGGCTGTAGAATTATTATTCTTTAATGCTTTGAGTCTTTCGCGTACTGGAAATAATATCATCATAGTAAAGCTTAAGATATTACCCAATTTTCAGTTATATACATTTTTGACACGTACGTATTTTTTTCACTACAAGAATGTAATCACATTCTCAGTAAATACGACGCCAGGGTTTTCAGTTATATGTTATTTCTGGCGTCATAAATTTGCCAAAAATACGAGGGTGTCCAGCTTGGGAAAGTTTAACCCTTCTACCAGCAACAATATTTTGTGTAGCCTACGGCATATACATGGTTTTTTGCCAATCGTGGAGGGGAGCACCATGTTCAGGTGTTATATATATATATATATATATATATATATATATATATATATATATATATATATATATATCCAGGCTGTTAGAGGTTGTAGGTTTTATGAAGGTGCGCGTTCATATGCACTTTGTTCGTATATATATATATATGTATATATATATATATATATATATATATATATATATATATATATATATATATATATATATATATATATATATATATATATATATATATATATATATATATATACATATTATCCCTGGGGATAGGGTAGAAATAATACTTCCCACGTATTCCCTGCGTGTCGTAGAAGGCGACTAAAAGGGAAGGGAGCGGGAGGTTGGAAATCCTCCCCTCTTTTTTTTTTTTTAATTTTCCAAAAGAAGGAACAGAGAAGGGGGCCAGGTGAGGATATTTACTCAAAGGCCCAGTCCTCTGTTCTTAACGCTACCTCGCTAATGCGGGAAATGGCGAATAGTATGAAAGAAAAGAAAGATATATATATATATATATATATATATATATATATATATATATATATATATATATATATATATATATATATATATATATATATATATATATATATATATATATATATATATATACATATATATATATATATATATATATATATATATATATATATATATATATATATATATATATATATATATATATATATATATATATATATATATGTGTGTGTGTGTTTGTGTGTGTGTGTGTGTGTGTGTGTGTGTGTGTGTGTGTGTGTGTGTGTGTAGATAGATAGATAGAGTGATAGACATGTGTTTGCTTGAGGTCTCGCCGCAAGTGAAGAAAATGTCATTGGCGAGGCAGTATCATGGTCACTTGACGAGGAAGGATAGAGACTCGTCGTAGAGCTCTTTTCAGAGGAATCTATCCTGCCTCTGCTACTGAGTGTAATGCAGCTTTGGAACTGTGGAAGCCATTAGAAAATGTATCCTTGGATAGCGTCGGTTCGACCACACTCCCGAAAGGAAATACAAAACCGCAGCAAAGCGCACAGAATTGAGCACTAAATACAATAACCGGCTGCCTAGCACCCACAGATACTCACTTTTAACACAGTGAAACAGGCATCCTCCCAATACAGTCCCACCTCAGCATACTCGGCACTCAGTTCTTTGAAGCAGCATTAAAACCTTCCCATCCAAACCACAACATAACTAACCAACCACCACAAGTACAAATATATAACTTACATATATTTATATCTATATCTATCTATCTATCTATGTATCTATCTGTCTATCTATCTATCTATCTGTCTATCTGTTTATATATATACAACGCAAAGTTCCTATTTTTGGGTGTAGGTACTTCATAATCTGGATAAGGTTATTAAGCTACAGTTCGTTGGCATCGCAAACCGTCTGGAGGCCACCAAAGGCTACGAAAGACTACTCCAGCCTGATAAACTACACTTTTCTGCATGCGTTTAGAAAAGGTTAACTGGCAGCCTTAAGCAGGATCAGAAACAGGATCCAAGGGTACCAGTTCGTGGCCTTAAAGGCCAAAAAAGGCCACTTTTTAAGGTTTAGAATTACGTCAGCTTCATGTAACACCCGTTACATCCCACTGAAGCTGTGATGTAGTTACTTCAGAATTAGGACAGTGTTTTAAGCTAACGCATGTTGACCTTGACGGTCGTTTTGACGCAGCCAAACGCCATCCCATTCTTGTAGACGACACTTAGTTCACTGGACTCACTCAGAATATGTGAAATGGCATACTTAAATCATAATAAAGTTAACTAAACCTGTGTGTCAAAGTCAGAGTCCAAGCGTATCACAGTGTGGCGTTAAATCCCATCAAATTCCAGTTTTAAAGAGTCAGATTTACTAGAGTTTCATGTAGCATCCAGAAGGCCCAAACGGTGGGTGAAGGGTACTTTAGAATCTGGCCAAAGTTTTAAGCTGCCGAAAGTCAGTTTTGAGGGGAGCAAAGACCATCAAAGCCTTATCGATTACGCTTAATTCACGGCTCTCATTCAAAACAGTCCGTCTTGAGGACTCAGTCTGTTCAGAAATTATATCAAGATGGAAGTTTGAGTCTAAGGGGACCAGAACCCAGTCCTGAAGGCTATAGTTACTATAGCTTCATGTAGCATTTACGACGCCCATGATTCGGGTTTTACGCACTTTCAGAATGTCATCAAATCCTTATATATTGTCCTTACTTTACTGCACTCATTCACAATAGGCGACCTAGCAACCTGACGTTATAATCATGGCTCCTCAGGAACAAAGGCAGGATCCTAGGGTTCCAGAACCTGGCCTTATAGGCCAACAAAGGCAGCCTCTCAGTGTTCAAAGTCACTACAGCTTTATAAGTTCGACCATATATATTAATTTTTTCTAGAGTCTGCCTGGAAGGCCACTTGAATGCCAACAAGAACCATTTTGATATAAAACTTTTTTCATAAAACCCTTCCCTCACCCCCCTCCACCTCCGGGTAACCCTGTTAGTACCCGAGCTGATGAAATATGATGTAATAAACGCAATTATGGCTGTTTCCCTTGTTTCATCTCATGGTATCTTAGTCTCATCCTGATGTCTGTGAATGACCGTAAATATACATAGTCTTATCTTGATGTCTGTGAATAACCGTAAATATAAATAGTCTCATCTTGATGTCTGTGAATGACCGTAAATATACATAGCCTCATCTTGATGTCTGTGAATGACCCTAAAATGTAAATAAGTCTTATCTTGATGTCTGTGAATGACCATAAATATACATAGTCTTATCTTGATGGTTGTGAATAGCCGTAAATATACATAGTCTTATCTTGATGTCTGTGAATAGCTGTAAATGTATTAGTCAAAACTTTCAGTTTTATTCATTTTTGATCAACTTTAATTCCATTCGCTTGATCTATGGGAAGGATTAGGTGCGGACAGTCTTGCTTCTCTTGCAGGGATTAATATTGTTATTCATTTCAATCACTTTACAGAAACGTCTCTTAAGAGAGTAGCAAGCCTTCTACCAACGAACGCCTGCGAACATATAAATTGCCAAAACCTAAAGAGAGGAAACTACTTTTACTGTGTCACTATAGATCGATATAGTGATACTGCTGCATGAGACCGCGGAGATAATATTCCAGATCGTGAGAGAGGAAGAAGAAGAAGAATATTCGCCATATTTTCACGTCAGGAAATGAAATCCGTTCGCAGCAGTCAGGCGGGCCTCAGAAACCGCACTACGAACGGTGGGTGGCGGCGTTTACTGCTGCTAATTACACAACGCCCTGGGGCCTGAATATTCATGGCCTCGAGAGCGACGACTTCCAGCTCCACTGATTTACCGTGACTCAAATTGCGCCAGCGGTTGGCAGCGTCGCATCTACTCGCTGGAAATTCCAGACGTTGTATCGCTGTTTTGATTATTCAAAATGAAATGTAGTTACCCATGAAGGAGGGTTTCTGGAGGTGGGGGGGGGGGGGGGGGCGCTGTGGCGTTCTCCCTCCACCTCCCCAGCCTGTGTGGGTTTGGTGACTCGTAGACGCCACCGGAGGCTTTCTGAAGCCGAATGGGAATTGGAATCTGTATCGCGGATTTTTTTTTTTCCTTTTCTGAACGATTACGACTGAATTCCTTATGAAAAAGGATACAATCGTATGTCCTGTCTGAAACCTCTTACTTTTGTAATGTGTCTGACTCGTACTGATGTACGTTTATGGAACCAGTCATGAAATAAGGAACGCATTCTGCAGACTCTCTACAGCGAAGGGAAAACTGTCTTCAGAGATAAGCGGCTTCCTTGAGCATTGATTTAAGCCTGGCTGATCGCGCGTCATACATGCGATACAGCCACCATTTGTCACGACATGTGTTCGAGGGACAGCCCAAGCGTTCTCATTCATCTAGGATGAGATACAAGCGAGACCGGAATGTGGGATGCGTTATCCCAGATCTTTCCTTGGGACTGAGGAAACACTCTGTCAGTCTTTATTTAATACATTTTCTTTTTCATTTATCAGATAAAAATCCTGAGAGTGCTACACAATACCAAACAATTCATTGTCGGCAAAAAAAAGGGAGAAAAGTTTAATGTCTGTTCTGTGTGTCAGAGCAGACCTGGGCGTGCGGGGTGGCTGGGGGAGAGGGAAAGTTATGCAATTAGTTCTGTGCCAGAGGTGAAGTTCCGACCCTCCGACAGGGACTAGCCCGGGCTGGGAAAACCTGCTGGTGTTCCACCCGTAGTTGAACTCGTCCTCGCTCGACCCGAAAATCGAGTGGTGTTGTTGTCTCTCGCTCCTGACCTGACTCTATCTGGTCTGGTTTACGTTTTGACCCTAATAATTCTGCTGGTGAGAGCCTGATTCCCATTGTCTGCTGTAATAGACCTTTTTCTTCTTATTTTTTTGTGTCCTGACCTACGCTGTGTTGGGTTAAGACCCTGTCTTGACCAGTTTTGCTCTATTTCTAATCCTATCCCTCCATCTTGACTTTTCCCCCTCATACATTCGAAATCTGTTTCTCTGGGGCGTGGGTATGACCCCAACAATACTGTCCTATAGTCTTGACTTTATCCCTTCGTCTGCTGATGTGGGCCATTGCCCCGACTGTGATGCTCTGGATCACCCTCTTGAGTCTAATCCCTCTTGTCTCTGCCACACTTTGACCCCATATATGCTGGTCTGTCTTGCCTTTGCTTCTAATCTGGGCTGGTCTAGCCTTCCTTCTGATCCCCAGCCTTGAATGGTCTGGTCTCGTCGCTGTGATCAAGACAGTGTTGGTCTTGCTTTCGCGGAGACATTCAATTCTGCTGGTTAGGTCGTAGTTCTGACGCTGATTGTACTGCTCTGGGATCTTGATTTTGATAACTGTTCTGACCAAGCCTTGGCGCAGATGCGAGCTCTACTGCTGATCTGGTCTGCCCTTAAGACTTAAACCTGTCAGTCTGGCCCTGACTGGTGACTCAACTCTGCTGGTTCAGGACTCTCCCTGCTATTAACTCTACTTGTTGAATCATAACACAAAGCTAATCTTATCCAAACACTGACCCTTGTTCCTACTCTAACTTTGTGTTTCTCTTTCCGTATTGTGGGCACATGTGTTTGTGTATGTGTGTGTTTGTGTT
>NC_092227.1:14650613-14668113 GCF_036320965.1 Panulirus ornatus | reverse complement strand
AAAGGTCAAAGGATTTATTCTAAATATCCCGGAGGCAGCTGAACAAGAGGGTATGTCCATAACACAGAAAACAGATATTGCTGAAATTTGTGGACAGAGACTCATGACTGGAGGTTCGTAAAAATTGTGGAGAGGGACTCATGACTGGAGGTTCGTAAAAACTGTGGACAGAGACTCATAACTGGAGGTTCGTAAAAATTGTAGACAGGGACTCATGACTGATGATTACTATAAATTGTGGACAGGGACTCATGACTGGAGATTCGTAGCGCCTCAAGGAAAAAAAAGAAATCCTATCACGACTCCGGAACTTTGTTCTGTTCTTATAGGCAGATAAGCGGTGCTTGTTATAATCTTAGGTCGTCGGTTAACTGTACACAGACAACATAAGGCTCTTAATCTATCGTGGCTTTGATGGTGTCCTGATTAAGTCGACGGATAGACAAATGTATGTATATCACTGGTGTGACAGAAAGATGCTTATCACTCTGTGTTAAAATAACGTAATATAACTTTAAACTATTTTGTAAACACCATCCCTAGGATCTGTTAATGGGCTTTTGATTAAAATGTTCTTGATAATAGTATTGCTAAGACGAGATTAACATTTAAAGCTGTATTTAGGTTGGGAACTAGAATAGTCCACAACCAAGACCCACAGACTTTTCCTCGGCTGCCTTCTATTCCGTGGTTGCTTGTTCTCACTCTTACTAACTCTGTTCTTACCAAAAATCAGCACTTTGGGTCAGTGAAAAATGAAGTTGATTTGACCTATAAGGGTTTACTAAACCTCAATCTTCGATCTAACACCTCAGGATCAGGTCAAGGGCTAGTGATATCGAGGACGTACTAAAGACGAGGTTGCATTTAAAACGGCCGTGGTATAACTTTAAAAGAAATGGTGCGTTTGACCTCACCCCCCCCCCCGCAACGTTCAGGCCAAACTCATCTTCGTTAAAGGCGAGGCGTTGCCAAGGATGCAGTGAAGGGGAGGGTGCGGTGAGAATGGGCCTTGATCATACCCATGGCGTGAAGGGTTTAGTAAAGATGAGGGTTTAATGACGGTAAAGATGTAGTGGATATGGCCTTTGACTTCACCTGTAAGAGCTTGTTCAGAGGCCAGTGGTGTCAAGGGTGTAATGATGATGAGGTGCACTGAGGCTGTACATTGACCTGGTCTGTAGGAGTAAAGTAAATTTAGGTCTGTCTAGGGTGTAGAGAAGACGCTTTTTTTGTGGTGGCTGCCACTGCATGGAATATGTTAGTGGGTGACAGAGAGGGAAGATATATATTACATTCACTTGCAGACGTTAGCGGTTCTAGCTACCTTGCAATATTAACAACAGTGACATTAATTGTCTGACTTTAAGGATTAATCTTACAAGCTTTCTGTGGTAGATTTACGGTTGAATCTGTGGTAGATTTACGGTTGAATCTGTATCATGCTGATTTTTTTTTTTTTCTGCATCATTTGATTAGTTTATGGATTTTCTAGTCAAACATACAGTGTTGTCTGAAAGTGGTCCCGTTTCAGAAGTAATGAAAATTACAATAATGATATTGATACTAATGAATGATAATGAGACTAAATGGTAGATAATTATGATGACAATATTAATAATAATAATAATAATAATAATAATAATAATAATAATGATGATAATGATAATGATAATGATAAATAATAATATCAATGATAATAATGATAATGATAATATTGATAATAATAATAATAATAATGATGATTTTAATAATAATAATAATAATGATAATAATAATAATGATAATAATAATAATAATAATAATAATAATAATAATAATAATAATAATAATAATAATATTAATAATAATAATAATAATTATGATAATAATAATTATTATAATAATGATAATAATAATAACGATAATAATAGTAATTTTGATAATGATGATAAAATGATAATACTAATAAAAATATAATAATGATAGATTTGATGATAATGATGATAGTGATAATGATAATAATGATTATGATGATAATAATAATAATAATAATAATAATAATAATAATAATGATAATAATAATAATAATAATAATAATGATAATAATAATAATGATAATAATAATAATAATGATAATAATGATAATAATAATAATAATAATAATAATAATAATAATAATAATAATAATAATAATAATAATAAAGTAATTACAGATAATCATGACATTATCATGATGATGATAATGATAATTTCGTGGACTTTGATAAATTGTCAAATGGATTTTACTTGTAATGTAAATGAAGATAGATTTCTTACACAGTGAATTCTGAGTTCTGGAGGTGTGTTGTTCCTGCTCAGTCACGCAAAGAGAGGGGAGGTAAATGAAGTCGACCAAATTAGCTGCATTAATCATAGATACTGGAATGACTTTTCCCCCTGTTCACCTACCTTTTACTCCACAAAACTTCCCATCAAAAGCAATATCGCTTTCAACTGTGTTGTCTGTACCTGCTTGAAGTAAATGTCTTCGTTGTATGCTAAGTGCAAGAACGTATGCGAACAACCCTGCAAAACCAATGACATTTGTCTGAATGTCAGAGACGCTATTTGCATTGGTTCCCAACCTGGGATCCATGGATCCTCGGGGTGTACGTGAAGCCTCACCAGGGTGTACGTGAGATGCATTTCTAGGAGCAGCAAAAGGTATATCGCCATTGGGCTTTTAAGTATCAGCGTTTTATAGGATCGAATTCTGGATGTGGCAGTCGGTCCACAGTCAAACCAACTATTCATCCTACCCCAGAGGTCACAGTGGTGAGCGTGATCTAGAATTTGCTGATAACTACGAGGAGGATGAAATACGATAAGTTACCAAGTGCACTTTCGTGTAATGATCACATCGTCAGGGGAGATATAAGAATGAGATGAAAGACGTAGAACAGTCAGGTGATATACAACTGACCGTCCTACGTCTTCTGTGTCATTCTTTCATTTCCCTCAACGATGTGATCATTACACAAAAGTGCACTTGTGAACTTATCGGATTTCATATTCCTCGTGGATATATATATATATATATATATATATATATATATATATATATATATATATATATATATATATATATATATACATATATATATATATATATATATATATATATATATATATATATATATATATATATATATATATATATATATATATATATATATATATATATATTATCCCTGGGGATAGGGGATTAAGAATACTTCCCACGTATTCCCTGCGTGTCGTAGAAGGCGACTAAAAGGGGAGGGAGCGGGGGGCTGGAAATCCTCCCCTCTCGGTTTTTTTTTTTTCAGTTTTCCGAAAGAAGGAACAGAGAATTGGGCCAGGTGAGGGTATTCCCTCAAAGGCCCAGTCCTCTGTTCTTAACGCTACCTCGCTAATGCGGGAAATGGCGAATAGTTTGAAAGAAAGAAAGATATATGCATATATATATATATATATATATATATATATATATATATATATATATATATATATATATATATATATATATATATATATATGATAATAATCTGCTCTGATCGGAGAATTAGAGTCAACTTCGAAAGGAGGGACTTACTGCTTTACACTGAGGCCAAGGGTTTTGAACCCTTACTGTTATTGATCAGTTAAGTGTGCAGACTACACATGGAATACATGACACTATTTGATGCCGTAGTGACTACGTTAACTGAGTGTTCAATATATTCAGTAAGAAGAACATGTACTTGCTAACAGCTGATGTCTGTGACCAGCTGCAACTATTCACCACAATTTTATCTTTGACTTTCGTACTATGTACGATAAACCTTCACGCCCATACTCAACTTATGGTTAAACCGCGATTTTCAATATTGTCGGTATGAATTTCATTAAATTTTGATTTCTTTAAAAGGATGGATGGATAAGTAAGATATTGGCTTGAGAAAACTGAATGAAATAAATTACGAAGAGACGAGATGACATCTCGATCTGGCCGCATCAAAGGGGAGAGGCATCTAGGAAGTATTCCAAATATTCTTTTTTTTCTCTCTTTTTTTCCACGTTTCCGCCCATAGCTAGGAAACGCCAGGATCAGAAGAAATATGGCCTCATTTTCTCACGTCCATACTCTACATTTTATGAATAATGCACCGAAACCAGCCTTCACCATCCATCATATATATATATATATATATATATATATATATATATATATATATATATATATATCCTTTCCTAGCGCTACCTCGCGCACATGAGGGGGGAGGGGGTAGTTACTTCATGTTTGGCGGGGTGGCGATGGGAATGAATAAAGGCAGACAGTATGAATTATGTACATGTGTATATATGTATATGTCTGTGTGTGTTTATATGTATACGTTGAGATGTATAGGTATGTATATTTGCGTGTGTGGACGTGTATGTATATACATGTGTATGTGGGTGGGTTGGGCCATTTCCTTCGTCTGTGTCCTTGCGCTACCTCGCTAACGCGGGAGACAGCGACAAAGCAAAATAAATAAAAAATAAATATATATGTATATATTGAATCAAAGAAGATTGAAATGGAGGAGGCTTTTCGTATTACAAGAGGGAGGAAACGTGCCTTTCAAATGGCTCTACCGACATATCGGAAGAACCAGATGTTGGACTATTGCTGTAATAGAATAAGAAGTGAACGCAATATGCTACAAATGAAACTTAATTGTAAGTTGGTCCATCTTATTGAAAACAGCGACTGGACTAAGAACACGAACCCTTCTTTTGTGATAAACCTGTCCAATAAACAACTGGATAAGGATTCTTTGGTGTTTTAAGCTATGGATTAAGTTTTATGTGCTCTAACAGGGAAGCCAGCTGTGTTGATGTCCAGTCACAAAGTTTTTTTTGCAATTTAGAGAAATACAGTAATTTATCCAACGATGAAATTGATATTTGTAAGGGTTTATTGTATGCCAGTTTGTCAAAACCAGTGGAACCTAATTGCCCTAAAAGATTTATAAGAGCTATTAACACCTTAAAAAAAGACAATGATTTACATATTACTGAAGCAGATAAGGCTAACACTGTTGTGATTATTGACAAAAGTAATAATTCATCAAGAATGATCTTTTAAATGATGACACAACATATTTTAAACACAGTGAGAATCCTCTAGAAGCAGTTGATTCCCATTTCAATAAAGAACTGAAGTTGTTGTTGAAAGGTAATGGTTCCCTTATCAAAAGTTTGTCACCTTTGTCCCCTTCATTACCATATATGTATGTACTTATCAAAACACATTAACAAAATTTACCAGTAGGCTCCATCACACAGAGATTGTCAAAATGGTTAGTTTCTTTATTAAGCCCTTTAGTGGGTAAGATGTCAGATTCTGATATCATGAACAATGTAGATTTAGTTAACAAGCTTAACAATATCAATGGTAATTTTGGTTTCAAACTTGTTAGCTTTGATGTTTCCCCACTTTTCACTAAAGTTCCAGTTGATGACCTTTTAGAAAGTTTATTTGATGTTTTGGATGTTATTCATTTACCTGTTTCAAAGTCTGTTTTCATTGAACTGATAAAATTGTGTATAAAAGATTGTGTATTTCAATTCATTGGAGATTATTATGCTCAAAAATTCGGTATGGCAATAGGAAACCCTCTTTCACCTGTACTAAGTAATCTTTATATGGAATTCTTTGAAACAAAATTACTAAAGGATATCTTACCTTCTAATGCAATTTGGTTTAGGTATGTAGATGATGTTCTTTGTGTTTGGCCAACAAATGAAAATTTACAAGCATTTCTCCCCTTACTTACCAATTTAGTACCTTCCATCAAATTTACTGTAGAAAATGAAAATAATGGTATGTTACCATTTTTAGATTGCATGATCCATAGGCAAGGAAACATGTTTAAGTTTAGCATATACAGAAAACCTACGTATGCTCATATATCCATTATTACTCATCTCAATATGATAGAGTTGAATTATCATCATTTCAATCTATGTTCCCTACGGCATTACGTATTTGCAGTGCAGAGTATATTGATGATGAGTTTGAGAAGATATATTCTATTGGATATAAGTTAAAGTACCCTAGATCTTTCTTTGATAAATCCCTTAAGTTAGCAAAGAAATCATTTTATAGAGTTGAGCCCAAACCTCCCATTGACAAGAATCTTTTAGTCCTCCCTTTTAATGATAATTTTACTTTACTTCCCATGTTGCTTAAATCCTTTAATGTAAATGTTGCTTCAGAAACAATAATACTATAAAGAATATCTTAATCAGGAACTCACCAGAAAATTCTCCTGGATGCATCTATAAAGTGCCCTGTAGAAACTGTGATAAGTATTATGTTGGGCAGACTGGTAAGGATCTTTCTGATAGACTTAAGCAGCATTTATATAGTATAAGAACAGGACAAGAATCAAATGCCTTGTTTGATCACGTTAAAACCTATGATCATTGTATTGACTGGAGTATTAGATACACAAAGAACTATAATCTTGATATTAGTGAAGGTCTATACAATTTAGATACCTTTATTGTTGATAGAATTTGTAAACAATTCACCTTCTTGTCTACATGAGTTTATGATATGCTCGTTGTCTGTCTTGGACAATCGAATGTTTACCAAATGGCGTCCTAGCTACGTCTCTTCGTTATTCATCAACTGACTGCTATATTTCTCTCTTGTGTCTCCCCTGATGATGTGATTATCACACGAAAGTGCGCTTGGGAACTTATCATGTTTCAATTTTGTGCGTGATCAAGTGTATTCCTATGAGTCCAAGGGGAAAATAAACTCACCAGAAAATTCTCCTGGGTGCATTAATAAAGTGCCATGTAGAAATTGTTATAAGTTTTATGTTGGGCAGACTGATCAGGATCTTTCTGTTAGACTTAAGCAACGTAAATGTAGAATAAGAACAGGACAAGAATCAAATGCCCTGTTTAATCACGTCAAAAACTATGATAATTGTATTGACTGGAGTAATGCCATCTCAGTTATTAACTCTAACTCCATTACCACGAGAAATATCATTGAATCTACTATTATTAAATACACAAAGAATTATAACCTTAATATTAGTGAAGGTCTATACATTTTGGATAACTTCCTTTTTGATAAAATTTGTAAACAATGCACCTTCTTGTCCACATGATAAGTTTTTGATACGCTCGTTGTCTGTCTTGGATAATCGCATGTTTACCAAATGCCGTCCTAGCTACGTCTCTTCGTTGTATATCAACTGACTGTTATATTTCTCTCTTGTGTCTCCCCTGATGATGTGACTATCACACGAAAGTACACTTGGGAACTTGTCGTGTTTCATTCCCCGTGGACTCATGGGAATATACTTGATCACGCGCAAAATTGTGATCCTTTCCATATATATATATATATATATATATATATATATATATATATATATATATATATATATATATATATATATATATATATATACATGTATATATAAATAACGGTTTATTCGATTCAAATAGTCAATCGGCTGAAAATACACAGTTGAAGAATTACATAATTGAGGGGTCATAATAGTATCCAGCTAAGTAATCACCAAAGAGCATAAGATCAAAGTGGGGCTGGACACTTGTACGTATTGAACAAGCACATCAGTGAAGGCTATCTACTTTACACGGTTTATATGTTGTAAATTTTCGTGGTGATTCGTTGAACGTTACGAGATATGAAGTTAAATATTGGCTAAATTGGAGTAGTACTGTGGTAAAATACATTTTGCATTTAATGGTAACCATTGTGATGGAAAGTAACATACCTGTTGAAATGTAATGATACTGTGTTAACATACATTATGTATTTGATGGTGAACATTAAATAATGTAACGTTACATAATGGTTGAATTACAGCGATATGTCATTAACATACATTATGTATTTTAAGGTGAAAAATTTAGTGATGTAGTTACATACTGAATGAATTACAGTAACATTGTATAAACATAATTTATGTATCTATAGGTGAATATTAAGTGATGTAAAGTTTCATATTGTTTGAATTGCAATAGTTACTTGTCGAACTACAATAAGACTGTGTTGACAAAGATTATGTATTCAATAGTGAACATATAACGATGAAATGTTTTACATTGGATGCGTTAAAGTAATATGATATCTGATATACAAATAAGTATGGGAAACTAAACTATTTGCTTGCTTATCTGCCTACTTGTTCATGCACTGTTTCTCACATTCACAGTAGTAGATGTAGGACAGTTCTTGTATCTGTACAGCACTGGTTGGTACAAGGTGATTGTGGTGACGTGCATGGGTCAGGCGATCACTCCTCTGACCCTCGTGGAAATTTAAAGAGTTGCTGGTCAGCTGGGTGGCTTCACAACTCCTATGGTTAGCTGGGTGGTCCTCAACTCCTGTGGTCAGCTGGGTGGGTCACAATTCCTGTGGTCAGCGGGGATGGGTCACAATACCTGTGGTAGCTGGGTGAGTCACAATTCCTGTGGTCAGCTGGGTGGGGTCACAATTCCTGTGGTTAGCTGGGTGAGTCACAATTCCTGTGGTCAGCTGGGTGGGTCACAATTCCTGTGGTCAGCTGGGTGGGTCACAATACCTGTGGTAGCTGGGTGAGTCACAATTCCTGTGGTCAGCTGGGTGGGTCACAATTCCTGTGGTCAGCGGGGTGGGTCACATCTCCTGTGGTCAGCGGGGTGGGTCACAACTCCTGTGGTCAGCTGGGTGGGTCACAACTCCTGTGGTCAGCTGGGTGGGTCACAATTCCTGTGGTCAGCTGGGTGGGTCACAATTCCTGTGGTCAGCTGGGTGAGTCACAATTCCTGTGGTTAGCTGGGTGAGTCACAATTCCGGTGGTCAGCTGGGTGAGTCACAATTCCTGTGGTTAGCTGGGTGAGTCACAATTCCTGTGGTTAGCTGGGTGAGTCACAATTCCTGTGGTTAGCTGGATGGGGTCACATCTCCTGTGGTCAGCTGAATTGGTCACAGCTCCAACCGTACCCGTTGTTTACCATCAGGCGACCACATCTACCCGGCTTACTAGTTCACTAGTAAAGGTTTCTAATTTGTGTGTCTCATTTACAGTAAAATTCATTGGAGGTCGACACTCTCTTGTGTGAAGATCGTAGGTCCAATTAGGCGTGATTAAAGTATCAAGCTTGGGGAGAGAGAGAGAGAGAGAGAGAGAGAGAGAGAGAGAGAGAGAGAGAGAGAGAGAGAGAGAGAGAGTTCAGGTCGCCATGTTGACCTGTAGGCGGCCCGAGAACACCAGTATGTGTGTGTGTGTGTGTGTGTGTGTGTGTGTGTGTGTGTGTGTGTGTGTGTGTGTGTGTGAGAGAGAGAGTATGCGTGTGTGTGTGTGTGTGTGTGTGTGTGTGTGTGTGTGTGTGTGTGTATATGTGTGTGTGTGTGTGTGTGTGTGTGTGTGTGTGTGTGTGTGTGTGTGTGTGTAAAGAAAATAGACCTATATGTATGGCGAAATTCAAGAAAACCAAGAACTGAGACGTTGAATCGTAAAATCTTGTGAGACAAGAGTCGTAAAAGAGACAACCGTGGGAAGTGAAAATGAGGGAGAGGCTGATGGTGAGGTCCTCATCCTTAGATCGACTGCAGAGTTCGCCGAGTGTGTGTGTGTGTGTGTGTGTGTGTGTGTGTGTGTGTGTGTGTGTGTGTGACTCACTGCTACAACCACGGCTGTGTTCTTGCTCCTCCTGCCCACTAGAACAGGGCGAGCCAAGGAGCTCGCTGCCGCTAGATGAAAGAAACCGAGAATAATGGACTGTATAAGTTCCTGATTTCGGTAATGGTGTCATATTTCTAGCGGAGGATGTGGCGGTGCTGTCGCTATTGCCGGGCGGCAGACTCTTGGAGACGGCGACAGCAGCCGCAGTGTTCGGTATTATAGTGAGCCTAGCGTCGCGTGGCCGGAATAATGCCAAGAGAGACTCGTGTGTTCAGTGTTGTGGTGGCGGCCTTCATCACTTTGATTCACTGTTACTTTACAGTTATTGCATCTGGAAGGTTGGTGGACGGGGGAGGGACTTGGTGGGGAACGGCAAAGGAGGCTTGACCTCCTGCCGAGGACAGGGAACGAGTCACTCTGTTGGGCAAGAGTTGCTTTCCTTGTGGGGAATAACCAGAGAGATTTTGCTTGAGATAAAGACGGTGCGGTTCTGGCCATAGAGCGTGAAGGTTTTCTTTTCCCTTGGCGTTGGAGGCTCCTGTCACGGGCAAAAGTCCACATCAAGACTGTGTCTCTTGAAAAATAAAGAGGTTAATGAAAGGAATAGATAGAGACAAGGAAAAGTATTCACAAATTTTGGAGGAAGTGAAAAAAAATAACTTTTAAAATGCACCGGATCATACTTATTGGGAAAGAGATGAGAGAACAGAGTTCCAAAGCTTTGAGTTGTAGGCAAAGAAAGAGTTATCAAAACGGCCCACCCTTGAGTTGCTAATTGCGAAGGCATACAAGCAACCAGCTCTCGTGAGTAGAAACCAAAGGTATTACTGAATAGGGAAACTGAACCATCATTGCTGCGGAGACAAAGTGGGTTAAGTTTTGAAGATATCCTGGGAGAGGTGACGAGTCGGACAGCTTTCGACTGAACTCTGTTAAGTAAGGATGCAGAGCTAGAACCACTATGGATGTAAAAGCAATCCTTTGTATAAGCGGAACATCAGATCAGAAGAAAATAGAACTCAGCTAAACAGGACTCCCACTTTCTTTGAGGCAGACTTAGCTATTTCCGTAATATAGGGTATCCAAGTTAGTGTGGACGTTACTGTAATACCAAGTATGTTCATTGAGTTGAGAGGTTGAATTACAGATCCATCAAAGGACAGAGGAAAGCTGTGGGGGAATTTTCGACATACAGATAAGTAGAAGCTAGGTCTTGGAGGCTTGAAACTTAACTAGATTCCATCTTCCCCACTGAGATATCCTGCCTAAGTCTTCGTTTATAGAAGGAGTACTGTTGATACAAGATGTAGATGGAGTGAGAGAAGAAGGGGCAGATTTGAAGGATGTGGAGAACTGCAGTGATGAGTCTTCAGTATTTGAGTTCATGTGGTTATTTGTAGAAGAAAGGAAGTCGTTGATAGAAAAGAGAAAATCGTGGGAGGCAGGACAGAGCCCTGAGGGACTGCGCTGTTGATGAAGAAGAGGGAGCTGATTAATCCACTGACATCCACGGAGATAGGTCGGCTAGAGAGGACACTAGATGATAGAGAGTAAGGTGAGGGAGGGAAGCCAAAAGAAAGGAGCTCGCAAATAAGACCCTGATGTCACATCCTGTCGAAAGTTTTGGATATCTCAAGGGCGACTGTAAAGGATTCCCCAAAACCCTTCAGAGATGGTGTCCAGACATTAGTAGGCCATTCTGGTGATCACAAAGAAGACTGTGAGGTTCAAGATGTCTGAGGATATGGAAATTAAGGAGGGATTCAAAGAGTTTGGAAATAGCAGATTACGAAGAAACTGAACAATATTTTGATGAATTAGAAAGGTCACTCTTCTTAGGGATGGGATGTACCATCGCATGCTTCCAAGAAAAAGAAAAGTTCTAGATTTTAAACAAAAGTGGAACAGACGAGGTGCAAGTTCGGAGGCACACTCTTTCAGCACATGGGTATGGATGCCATCACGTCTATAAGCCTTGCTTATGTCCAAAGAAAGAAGCACCCGTCGGGTAATTCCAAAAGAGATTACAGGGAAAGGCATAGAGTTAGTAAGAGAAGCCTCGGGGGGTAAAGTTATTGTCATCAAGGCAGAGCTAGAGAAGAAGCGAGGACCAAAGAAAGTTGCTTTGTCATCGGGAGAGACATCTATGGTACCGTCCGATCGGAAAGGTGAAGGAAAGTTAGAGCAACAAAAGTTGTAAGCGATGCCCTTGGGTAAAGACGAAAAAGACCTAACGTTGGATAAAAGCAGAGGTTATCGCACTTTTTTTTTGTATGAAGGAACGGTTAACGTACTTGTAGTATTTACGGGCAGCGATAAATGCTGAGTGGGATACAGAGGGAGGAGAGTTTTCCCAGCCCGATATGCCTAATCCATTGCCTGAATGGCCTCAGAACATGAACTGTTGAACCATGGATTGGAAGAAGTGGTCGTCTTGGAGGAAGAGAGGATAAATATCTCCATTCTTGCAACAATAACCTCTGCTATGTGTTTGGCGGAGACAGAGACCACCACAAAAGAAACTAATTTACCTAAAAGATGTCAGAAAAGAATCATCGTAAGTTATTCTTGTCAGCTTTGTTGAGGCATCAATATTTACATTTAGAAGGAGCAGCTGGAGGAGAAGGCACCGTTAGAATGCATACATTAATTAGAACGTGCTCAAACCTACAGGGAGAAAGATTGTGTAGCTACAGAGCGAATTATTAGTGATGAAAGATAGATCCAGAATATTTGCAGAGTGATTACAACTGTCAGGAATATGGGTGGGGTTGGTGGTGATTTGCTCTAGATCGATGGGAATATAAAACGTGAGAGGTTCAATGCCCCCACCATCCGTATGGGAGGAATTCAACCATTCCCTATGGTGAACTCCTCTAGGAAGAGGATCTAGGCTTGTTGGAGAAAGGATGTCAAGGCTTTATGGAATGAGATTATATTGTCGAAGAACGTTATGAAATTTGTACAGTTAAGAGAGAAATAGACGAAACAAGGAATATAATGGTAGTTGGGTGACACCTTGAGCCAGATAACATCAAAGTTGGGGATTCAAGTCTTTGAGGCGTGCCACAAGTGTACTGATGTTGGAATAAGCACAAACACCACCTGTGACCCGGCATCGTAATTGGAGGTTATAGTTGGATATGAGAAAGGGGACTAGTGACGACATCAATAGACAACTGGGTCACAGAGAGAATTATGATGTTAGGATAGGTATATACACTATGAGTACCAGGTTAATGGTAAGAGGCAAACGATTAATTATCTCTCGGGAGTAGATCGAAAAGTAATATGACAAGAGGAGAAAGTGAGAGAGAGTGAAAAGGTAATCAATGGGTTGCTGTAATGGAAATATATCGAGTCATATCGGTAGATTCATGGAGCTGATACGTCGATTTGCTTTGGACTCAACTTTGTCAAGGATGCAGGGAGAGCGACAGTCGCTCTTACGTAAGACTATCCCTCCATACAAGAGGAAGTCGATGCCTTATATGATTGGAATAACCGTTCGAGAGAGAAAGATCTTTCACACCCAAACGAGATTCCCAATTTTAGATGCAGACTGTTATTTTTGCAGTAAAAGATTAATTTTGGTAGTATACATATTTGATGTATTCTGAGAAAAATAGATTCTTGGTAGAGAAAAATTACCTTTGTTCTCCAATGCATAAAAGGGAGAGTCTAAGCAACGCCTTTGTGTGCCCAAATTTTTACGGTCTTTTGAAAATTTCCTAATGGCCATCAGATTTTGAAAAAATGGGGCATGGTTCTAATTTTTTTATTTAGGATAGTATATATATATATATATATATATATATATATATATATATATATATATATATATATATATATATATATATATATATTTTTTTTTTATTTTATTTATTTTGCTTTGTCGCTGTCTCCCGCGTTAGCGAGGTATCGCAAAGGAATTAGACGAAAGAATGGCCCAACCCACCCACATACACATGTATATACATACACGTCCACATACGCAAATATACATACATATACATCTCAACGTATACATATATATATATATACAACACAGACATATATATATATATATATATATATATATACATGTACATAATTCATACTGTCTGCCTTTATTAATTCCTATCGCCACCTCGCCACACATGAAATAACAACCCCCTCCCCCCTCATGTGTGCAAGGTAGCGCTAGAAAAAGACAACAAAGGCCCCATTCGTTCACACTGTTTGCCATTTTTCCGCATTAGCGAGGTAACGCTAAGAACAGAAGACAGAGCCTCTAAGGGAATATCCTCACTTGGCCTCCTTCTCTGCTCCCCTCTTGGGAAAAAAAGAAATATATATATATATATATATATATATATATATATATATATATATATATATATATATATATATATATATATATATATATATATATTATATATATATATATATTGGAAAGGATCACAATTTTGCGCGTGATCAAGTATATTCCTATGAGTCCACCGGGAAAATGAAACACGCTAAGTTCCCAAGTGCACTTTTGTGTAATAATCACATCATCAGGGGAGACACAAGAGAGAAATAAAACAGTCAGTTGATATGCAACTAAGAGACGTATGTTTACCGAATGGTGTCCTAGGTATGGAGCCTGGATGTGGAAAGGGAGCTGTGGTTTGGGTGCATTACACATGACAGCTAGAAACTGAGTGTGGCTACGGAAATGGATGAAGGCAGAAAGTATGAATATGTACATGTGTATATATGTATATTTCTGTGTATGTATACGTTGAAATGTATAGGTATGTATATGTGCGTGTGTGGGCGTTTATGTATATACATGTGTATGTGGGTGGATTGGGCCATTCTTTCGTATGTTTCCTTGCGCTACCTCGCTAACGCGGGAGATAGCGACTAAGTATAATATAAAAAAGAATAATATGATAACACACACACACACACACACACACACACACACACTAGCCTCAACGAAGTACCTAATTCATCAACCAGCCATGAAGGGAGAATGAACAGCTGAGTTGATTGTGAACCGGATTCCGAGCCAAGGATTCGAATCCGGACGACTCCGTGCGTGAATTCAAAGTCAGCCATGCAAACCACCGTTAAGTACTGTCACTGCTGAGGCTTCAGAACTCACTTTTTACTGATTATCGCAGACGTTTTGTCTTAGGAATCAGAGATGTTGTCTACCAGGGTTACATAGCTGAAGTATCATCCTTAAAAACGGTTCGAGATAACTGATCGACGTAATGTTAGCTTAATCCGTAGCAGTTGATTGTTACACTAGATTCAAACTGACTACTACTGAATAACGAATGTGAAAGTAACAGTAGGAAATGAAAATTGTAAAAGGAGATCGTCCGAGATGCTGGTGCGGATGCCCTGGCCCTATTAGATATATAGAAATATCTTCGAAAATACATTAGAATGTCACCCCTGCGCTTAAGTTCGCAACGTTATTCTGAGTTCACCAAAATGAACTCGATCCTTTTTTATGTCATATTCTATGACTTGTACTGTCTTGTAATGGTTTCATGTCATTTCTCTTTTCGTCTTTCTTGTATAGAGTTTATGATGTAAAGGAAACTGTGTGAATAAGTTGTTGAAAATCCTTACTACAAAATTATGTTTTCATAGAAGTTTAACAAATAATAGGTTTGCATTTTTACCCGCGTCTTAGTCAAAATTTTGACATCATGAAAGTAAAATCAGTAGCTCTGAGAATCACTGGTATTACACAACCTTTGCGTTCTAGCAGCATTAGGAAGTTCCACAAGAGTGCACGGACGTACACTTGCGGCAGTAAACCCGTCGTTGCGGCAGTTACATAAGAGCACCATTATATGGAATCTAAAGAGCAACAGACCATTTGGTACTGACGAGGCCGTTTGTAGTTGTGGAAGAGAGACCAGCAACTCATAGTTTACCTCGGTGAGAGTAGACGAACATTTACAATTGTTTCGAGGGAAATAAACTGTAAACGTTTCTTGCAACTCTGGGGGAGAGCATATATGGCCATCTCTGTCATGAATTTGAAGCTGTTTCCTCATCAGCTCTGTTCCCAAACGTATCTGCGGCACTGCTTTGAAGGTACCCTAACTGGTAAATCATTTCTGCTAAAAAGAAAAAAACACTTCGCTCAATTTGAGGTAAAACTTTTGCCCACGATTTCGTATCCATTCCTAGAGTGAAATCAGACGAAGTATAGCTGATTCGATGGATATCATCGAAGCCTTTAATGATTCTAAATACTTCTGTTAAATCAACACTGAACCTGCTCTTTTCTATGCTAATTAAGTTTCAGTGTTCTAGAGGGCTCTCAGTTTGTATGTTTTATCTTTGTATCTCGCCTTTGCACTTTCTCCATTTTGTCTAAGTCTTTCTTCGAGTAAGGCGACGGAAACTGAACGCAATATAGAAGGCGCGCACCCTCCATGTAATTGTACAGAGTGAGGATACTTTGCCTAGACCTTTTGAATTTGAAAATCTTACTTATGAATCCAAGAATCTTGTCAGCCCTTTTTATTCTTTCTGTTCTATGTTAACTTTGTTCTAGGCCGTGAGAGATTATCACAGACAAGCCCTTTTTCCCATTTACCTTTAGTAGCTCAAGAGAATTCGTATGTTTACTTGCCTTCTCGTCTTTACTACCGTTTTGTAAAGCTTTGCCGCCTCTGAGCCCAGTCCATCACTTTGTCCGTCAGTCTGAGGCTCCAGACGTTAATTTCTGTTGTAGATATATTTCCCAGCAAAGCATCATCTGCGAATTTCGATATCTTATAATGCTTCTCATTATCAGTATCATTGATGTATATGAGAAAGAGAGTGGGTTCTTAGACCAAGCCCTGTGGCACACCACTCATTAAGTCTTATCTTTATGAGGCTTGGTCATTAGTCATTTTTTTGTAAGGCCATTCAACCAATCTTCCAATCACCGAATTACAACCCCATCTCTCACTTGTGACAACTTTTTCCAGGTAACATTTTATGCGAAACTTTACTAAATGCTTATCAAAAATCTACATAGATGGCATCAACTGCTTAAATCAAGTCATTAAATGATAAGAGATGTCAGTCATATCTGTCAGAAATGAGCTTTTTCCCGTCGGAATGCTGAAGAGTCTTAGTAAGTGTTGGTCCTCTAAATGGTTTAATTTTCTTTTTCAAATGATGGTTTCCATAATTTTATCAGCTATAGATATTGAGCGTATTAGACGATCATTTCCGGACAGTGATTTGATAGCATTTTTGAATGTTGGTGTTACATTGGAAGTCACCCATTTCTATGGAACTTTCATTTTCCTCGGATGAAACTTATCTGATATCACATCTTCATTCATTTCATTCCGTTTAGTACTGACATTATAGTATATCTTCAACTTTTACGTTAGTATGTTGCAGAGACGTCTTCTCGCTTAGCCGACGGAACTGGATTTAGGACATAAGCTGTACATTCAAAGGTACAAAATAGTAGAAAAAAGATTTTTACCATGTTTTCATCGTCAAGACAATATGTTAACATTTCTGTAGAAAAAAAAGCACTTCCCCCACGATTTTGTATCCTCTAATTCGAATGATATCAGACGAAGTAGCTTGTTATATCGAGATCATAGAAGTCTCTGATAATTTTGAATACTTGTATTAGACCAACACTTAACATTCTCTTTTCTAAGCTTATTAGAGAGTTAAGTCGTTTCCTCGGCTGTCATAAATTTCCGTAATTAATGAACCAAGTGGCTGGGTAATTAATGACTCTCTTACTTCTTGCATAATTATGAAATTCGTTATATTTTTTTCTATATTCAGCAATATATGCG
>NC_092227.1:14575613-14645613 GCF_036320965.1 Panulirus ornatus | reverse complement strand
ATCATGATTTACCTATAAGTAAAACTTCAGATTGAGAAATATTCATTATCTTGATGTGGGAAGTCGATCAATTGATTACGTATATAACCCCAGATCCCCCATTCATAAGGCTCATGAACCATCAACTTTGTACTGAAATCAGCAGCAGAGATTTAGGATGAACTCTTCATGGAGTGAGAAATTCTTCGAGGGAATTGTAATCCTTTTGTGCTCACTGACAACGGTGTAGCCTCACGGAAGATGACTGTTTTTGTTTTCTTCGCCTGCGGCGTAACCACAAGCAGACGGAGACCTGCTCCGCTTATGTAGTCAACAATCTTGATCGTATCGTTGTCGTTGAAGCCCCTGGATCTCTCTATGGTACTCCCACCTTAGTCACTGAGTTCGTATCATGTAACTCCCAATCGATGATGAAACTGTCTATCTGTGTGTGACACACGGACCAATTATGGAAACTTCTTTCACATATCTATCGTCTCTCACCAAAGCATTGATCGGCAGAAGGGAATGGCCGCATAGATCTTCCAGTTGCTGGAAGGGATTAAAAAAGGATGATCAGATGTAATCATGATCCGATAACATGGAAGATAACTGACTGGAAAGCTCGGATTGGATCCTATTGTTGAGTCCTGGCGCAGCTTCTTTCGTTATGAGGAAGGATAAGATCCTGCTGACTGACTCCTACGTCTCCTGACACGATTATTCTGGTCCTGATGACTAGCCATGAGTTCATCTCGCTGATGTGTCTGAAAAGGCAAAAATCCTGAGACGCGTCCCTCTGGCGTTTTTGAAGACTGCATGGATGGCGCCATTAAGTTCTTCCTGACACAAGGAATGCACAGAGACGGAGGTAAAGACCACCGGAGCTGGCGGTTGTGTGACGACTTTGCTGGGAACTTCTTACTCTGATAATTTCGGGTTGAATCATTTTACCGCCAGAGAGCCTTAGATACCCGCGAGGCGCCGATGATTTAGTGTCGAGATAACACTATTGATTCTCTTGCCGCTCAGTCAGTCCTCATCGTTCTTCTGTATCTGTGTGTATTCTCTCTCTCTCTCTCTCTCTCTCTCTCTCTCTCTCTCTCTCTCTCTCTCTCTCTCTCTCTCTCTCTCTCTCTCTCTCTCTCTCTCTCTCTCTCTCTCTCTCTCTCTCTCTCTCATCCCCTAATATTCTTCTTATGGATGTAGCAGCGTTGCTGCAGAGACGCAGGAACACAGACTAAGAACACTGGTATGTCCCCAAGTCTGCGTCTTTTCTGCCTCAAAGACATGATATCTTACCGTCTACAGCAGTGTTTACTATACTGGAGTGGGGGGGGTGTGTGGGGGAGCGTGAGGTGGATCCAAGGGAAGGGGGAGGAAGCCATGTGCCAATAATCACGATATATATTCAAGATCAATATCAACATGCCACACACATCTTTGCAGAACCCAAATATATACAGCAGTCACCCTCACCCGTTCTCTGTCCATCACATCTCGCCTCAGGCGTCTTTCGTGGATACCACACTGGCTCTCACCTCTCGTCGCTCACAGCGCTACCAATTAGCTGATCCTCAACAATGCTAAAACAGACAATACAAAAAGGAAAAAAAAAAATATTGAAACAGAAAAATATGAAAGGGGCTGGAGGGTAGGGCGTGGGGATTTCGTGGAAACCAAAAGGGGCGACTCGTCTTGTTGAAAAAGTTTGGGGACCACTGCTGTACAGATACCATCCCTTTAACGGCATTGATTGAGATCTTGATACAAGGGAGTAAAACCATCAGTAAGAGCTGAACGCACACACACACACACACACACACACACACACACATGCATGGGTACGTAGCTTAGAATGATATGGTTGTGTGTGTGTGTGTGGTGTGTGTGGTTGTGCGTGTGTGTGTGTGTGTGTGTGTGTGCGTGTGTGTGTTTGACAATATACATGCCACTATTTTGTGTTTAACAGTGAACAAGTGTTATAGGTATGTGTTTGACATGGTAAATACATTCAAGAATTATGCATAAATTACATTTGTGAATATGAGCGCATGTTTTTAATTATTTGTTTTACGGCAAACTTGTGTCACAGTTACATATGAGACAGAAAAAATATACGTTTTAGTTTTGTGTGTGGAAATCCACATCTTGTCAAAGTTGATTATGTAGCAGGACATGTGTACGACGGTGTATATGCATCGCATTCTTTATGTGAGACCGTGAACATGACCTACAAAATAGAGTGTGACTGTGAACATGTCCATCGCTGCAATGTTTGACGGTGAATGTGTGTGTCCTGGGGTCGAAGCTGTGACAATTAAAACATCTCACACGTATGTGTGACGGTAGACAGGTGTGAGGCATGAAAGTATTTGCCTGGGCAAAAGTCAACATGGTATAGTTGTGTGCTCCTGCTTCGGGAAGCCTATGTTTGAGTCATGCATTAGAAAGCGAACGCAAATTGCTATAATGTACGACGAATGCATGATACAGCAGCAGTTTGTTAAGCAGGATGTAACATGAGTGCAGTGACAAAGAAGACATTACACATAAGGTCGTTTTAAGGTGTCGATGAAGTTCATTGTATCATAACGTACGTATAAAGTTACAAGTATAGGAAGATACGGAGGCAATTTGTGATGATCCTAGTGATGATGCGCAGCAAGGTGTGACGAAGGCTGACTTACCAGATGAAATCTGTGAGACTGAATCCTAGAAAGAGAGAGAAACTAAAACTGAAGAGAATAATCATGCAAAGCCATTGATATGACACAAAACTAAGAAAAAGAAAAAACATGAATGGAAAGAACTTCAATTTACAATACTCGAGCGAACTGTAAATGATCTGGATGAAAGAAGGTCTTGTGAGGCGTTGTGCCTCTTTGAATCTGAGGAAAATAGACGCCTTTCAGAATGATTCGTGAAATGCTGTAGCTTTTTTAGAAGGGTTGCCGGTTTCGTATACGTAGGTAGGTAACAGTTATCCAGAGCGATGCTTTGACGATGGAGAGAAAAAAATAGTAATTCAAAATGACAAAGGCCAACGTGTAAGAACATCCTCAAAATTTCAGTGACCCCTTATTTCTCACAATATCTTGTACCTATTATTACCTTTGATAGATATTCAAGCTTGGTTTGCTTTGAGTGTTACCCACACCATGGATGCATAATCTCTCGCATGATCTACCTTGTATCTTAGATATTGCCTTACCTTAATAGCTTTCCGTGGCTTTTCAAAGAGTATCTTTCATCACATATTTTATATTTTGGTTGTGATAATTGTCGACCATCTCTTGAATTACTTGCCTTCTCTTAACTACCTGCTTCTCTCCACCCCCACCACCACAACCACCACTCCCAACCCCCCTTTTTTTTGTCTCCTAATTCTTCTTAGTCCATCTCTTATCATATATTAGAACTGTTACTTAAAACTTCCACATAGATCCTCATCTACCCTCATATGCAGAGTCCTCATAACCATTTTCGCTTGTTTTGTAAATGCGTCGCATGTATCTGTCCGCAGGATTAGTTTGTGACCACCAATTTCTTCTCCGTGTAACAACGCGTTATGCTCCATCTTCGTTTTTTTTTTTTTTTTTTTTTTTTTTTTTGCTTTGTCGCTGTCTCCCGCGTTAGCGAGGTAGCGCAAGGAAACAGACGAAAGAATGGCCCAACCCACCCACATACACATGTATATACATACACATCCACACACGCAAATATACATACCTATACATCTCAATGTACAAATATATATACACACACAGACATATACATATATACACATGTACATAATTCATACTGTCTGCCTTTATTTATTCCCATCGCCACCCTGCGACACATGGAATAACAACCCCCTCCCCCCTCATGTGTGCAGGGTAGCGCTAGGAAAAGACAACAAAGGCCCCATTCGTTCACACTCAGTCTCTAGCTGTCATGTAATAATGTACCGAAACCACAGCTCCCTTTCCACATCCAGGCCCCACAGAACTTTCCATGGTTTACATCAGACGCTTCACATGCCCTGGTTCAATCCATTGACAGCACGTCGACCCCGGTATACCACATCGTTCCAATTCACTCTATTCCTTGCACGCCTTTCACCCTCCTGCATGAGGCGCCTGAGGATTGGCAGGTTGGGAGCAGTGTGGTTCTGTGTGTATTGTCCTCCACTTTGCTGTTCTCTCATTTTTGGTTCCCTCCTCCTTCGACCTGCCTAGCTCTTGTATTCTTCATATTTTCCCATAAACTTTCTTGTTTATCGTGTACCCCCTCATAATCCACAGTGGGAAAGTTACTGACCCTTGTGTGCAGTTTCTCTTCATACAATATTCTCTCATCTTATAACTCATTTTTCATTTCCAGTCATAACTGCGAGACTGAGTCATTTATTCGCTTCTTCTATGATAGTTTTAAGACACTCCGCAATTATCCCACTCCTTGTAGTGGTCTGATAATCGCCAGGGGACCTCTTTCACTCTAGTATCCATTACCCAATACTATCACCATTTTCCCACCGTCAATTATCATATACTCAGTGCAAGTAAATGTGCGTAGATCATCAGTTTTGATGCCGTAGAGTAAATGGATTACTTATGTATTAAGGATGCATGCGTCTTAATTGACAATAAATATCACAAAATATTCCTATTATCTCTTCTCATCTTTACGTTAAGTTATGCATTCTTGGGATCATTTCAGCATTTCCCACTGAGCTACATCTTTCATTAATACTTCAAAAGTTTCGGTCGGCCACCTTTTCTCCTTTCTAGACCGTATGTTGGTTCAGAATTATAATCACCCAGTTCCTCAACTTCCTCCCAACAATTTACTTCACTGATCTCACAGGATCCACCTAACATCTCGCCCAAACTCACACAAACCTTAACCCATCCGCCACCTAACCCATCTACGCCATCCCACTAAGACTGCCCTCCACTCTGCTACACTCACATCTCTGGACGACCTACCACCACGATGCCCTAACAACTCCCCCAGACCACCCATTACCCGCTTGTTAAACTCATATCTCTTCGCGCCATATACAACCGTGCACCCTCCTTTGTTCACATCTAACGTGAGGCCAAACCAGAATATGCTTCTCAGGTTTGGACACCTCAGCCACAGAAGCACAAAGGGCCGAAAGAGAAGGTACAGAGGCGGGCAAGAAAGATGGTACCAGAATTAAGAGAGATGGGTTATGGGGATAGGCTAGAAGCCTTAGATTTACCCACCTTGGAGTAGTGAGGGATTACGTGATCACAGCCTTTAGACTTTTAACTAAATTGATAATGCAAACCTTTGAATTTCTAACTAAATTGATACTGTAGACTGTAGACAGTAAGCAGTTTCTCAAAAGATGTAGGGAAGGATAAATCAGTGGCCATAACATGAAATTAGACAAGAAACTTCTTCAAAAAGATGTAGACAAGTACCTATAGATGGGGCCACGCAAGTGAAAAACTTCCTCCTAATAAAGTATAAGATAGGTGACTAAACGCACACACACACACACACACACACACACACACACACACACACACACACACACACACACATCCCGCTGGCCACTCCCTATCCTACACACCAACATCATCGACCCCTTGGTTACACCTAACCCCTTCCATATGGATCTCCCACAACACTGGTGCACCCACACACCTCCTCCAAGCTAACCCAACACACTACTGCTCCTCGTACACCCCTCGCTGCAGGCCACCTATCATTCCGTTACGCCGACCTCCTCTTCCTCCTTCTGCGTTACACTTGGCTAAATCTGAACCCTCCGCCGTGCCCTGCAGCCACACCCACAACTCACTAAGGCAGACAGCGTTAAGGGTAAAGCATTGCGAGAGGCAGGAGCCCAGCAGGGGGTATCTGGTGTAGCGGGTAGCCCAGGAGAGTCTCAAGGGAGCCATGGCTTCAGATATGATGAAAATCCTTTGGCGAGGGGAATCAACTTGTGTGTTTACGAGTGTTCTTACCAAGGTTAATACTGGTGTCCGCCAAGGTGTAAATAAACTCTCGTAGTGGTCCAGTTTACAGGTTGTGGTAAGGTGTGTGGCACCCATGTGGTAAGGTGTGTGGCACCCATGTGGTAAGGTGTGTGGCACCCATGTGGTAAGGTATGTTGCACCCATGTGGTAAGGTGTGTAGCACCCATGTGGAAAGGTGTGTGGCACCCCTGTGGTAAAGTATGTTGCACCCATGTGGTGACGTATGTGGAACCCATGTGGTAAGGCATGTAGCACCCATGTGGTAAGGTATGTTGCACCTATGTGGAAAGGTGTGTGGCACCCATGTGGTAAGGTATGTTGCACCCATGTGGTAAGGTATGTGGCACCCATGTGGTATGTGGAACCCATGTGGTAAGGTACGTGGCGCCCATGTGGTAAGGTATGTGGCACCCATGTGGTAAGGTATGTGGCACCCATGTGGTAAGGTATGTGGCACCCCTGTGGTAAAGTATGTTGCACCCATGTGGTAAGGTATGTGGCACCCATGTCGTGAGGTATGTGGAACCCATGTGGTAAGGCATGTGGCACCCATGTGGTAAGGTATGTGGCACCCATGTGGTGAGGTATGTGGAACCCATGTGGTAATGTATGTGGCACCCATGTGGTAAGGTATGTGGCACCCATGTGGTAAGGTATGTGGCACCCATGTGGTAAGGTGCGTGGCACCCATGTGGTAAGGTGTGTGGCACCCATGTGGTAAGGTATGTGGCACCCATGTGGTAAGGTGTGTGGCACCCATGTGGTAAGGTGTGTAGCACCCATGTGGAAAGGTGTGTGGCACCCATGTGGTAAGGTATGTTGCACCCATGTGGTAAGGTATGTGGCACCCCTGTGGTAAAGTATGTTGCACCCATGTGGTGACGTATGTGGAACCCATGTGGTAAAGTATGTGGCACCCATGTGGTAAGGTATGTGGCACCAATGTGGTAAGGTATGTTGCACTCATGTGGTAAGGTGTGTAGCACGCATGTGGTAAGGTATGTGGCACCCATGTGGTAAGGTATGTGGCACCCCTGTGGTAAGGTATGTGGCACCCATGTGGTAAGGTATGTGGCACCCATGTGGTAAGGTATGTGGCACCCCTGTGGTAAGGTATGTGGCACGCATGTGGTAAGGTATGTGGCACCCATGTGGTAAGGTATGTGGCACGCATGTGGTAAGGTATGTGGCACCCATGTGGTAAGGTATGTGGCACCCATGTGGTAAGGTATGTGGCACCCATGTGGTAAGGTATGTGGCACCCATGTGGTAAGGTATGTGGCACCCATGGGATTTCCTTTAAATGTTAGAGTGAATGCTATAGATTCTCTGAAGATCTCCAGAATATATTTGTTCATTTAGCGAACATCATTTTTTTCTCAACATATGATATATAAACTACATGATCTATGAATCTGCATTGTTGTCTTGATCATCTTCGTTTTCGTTGAGTATATCACCGAAGTAAACTGAAGTGAGTTAAAAATCCCAGACACATCCTTCCTCTTACTAAGTAGGAGAGGTTGTTTGTCCCCTGCACCAGCCGGTAACAACTGTGACCAGACTAACAAAACGGCCCAACACATTCCCAGACGTCAACACTCTCCAGGTAATGCTTCTTGTACACCACCCACTGTGCTTCAAATACCCAGCTGAATATGAAGAAATAACATAGAATTTTCTCCTTACTCAGGATATATATATATATATATATATATATATATATATATATATATATATATATATATATCATGGGATAGGAGCGAACGAATCCTAATTCTGCATTCCCTGAACAGAAGAAGGAGCCAAGCGGGGAATATTCATGCTCCTCAAAGGCTCTAGCTGGGGCGTCTAATCCCAGATAGTATGTTTTGAAGAAACAAACCTGGAAGTTCTAGCTTTCAGTGAGACAAAGCTCAAGGTTAAAGGGGAAGAATTGTTTACAAATGTCCTAAGAGCAAAGTCAGGGGTTAGTGAGACGACAAGATGTAGGGAAGGGGTAACAATATTGCTTAAGCGGGAGTTGTGGTAGAGTGTGACAGAATGTAAGGAAGTGAGCTCTAGACTGATGTAGGTGAAAATGAAAGTAGATTATCAGTGTTTATATACCTAGCCATGAGAAGAGTGATCATGAAAGGCTGAGTGAGTGTGACAGCAGTTTTGGTGCACGAGACCGGGTATTAGTGATGGGTGATTTATGTGCGGAGGTGTGTAATGTGGAAGCTGAGGATATGAATTGGGGTCACGGAGTATTCAGCAGTGTAAATGGAAATGATGAAGGGCTCTTGGAGTTGTGTGAGGAAAAATGACTGGTGATTGGGAATACCTGGTTTAGAAATTAGGGATATACCACCAGTATGTGCAGATGAATAGGAAATATGGTCAACAGGCATTAGCGGATTAAGTTTGAATTATTAAGGGTGTAAAAGAGAGACTTTTGGATGTGAATGTGCTGAGAGAGACATCTAGTAAGATGTCTGCTCACTATCTTGTGGAGGCGATAGTGTAGATTTGTGAAGGTTTTGGCAAAAAGAGGAAACCTTATGGGTGAGATGAGAGTAGTATGCGTAAGTGAGCTTGGAAAGGAGACAAGCGTGACGAAATATCAGGAGAGATTGAGGGTAAAATGGCAAAGGGTGAGAGTGAACGAAGCTAAAGGAGTGGGTGAAGAATTGGAAGGTATTTAGGGAAAACTTTGTTGGCATGTGCGAGAGATAAATGTGGCATGCGTAAGGTGGGAGGTAGGCAGATTAGTGACTGGTAGGATAAAGAAACTTCCGTGGTGTAGCGGTTACTGTTACTGACCGTGACGCATTTAGGGGCCGCTCAGGGTCGAGCCCATAGGTTAGAATCAGTTCACAGTTAACCCAGCTGTTCATCCACCGTAAGGGGTTGTTCGATAAAATGGGTACATGGCTTAGGCTGGGGTATATCCATTCTCTCTCTCTCTCTCTCTCTCTCTCTCTCTCTCTCTCTCTCTCTCTCTCTCTCTCTCTCTCTCTCTCTCTCTCTCTCTGTCTCTCTCTCTCTCTCTCTCTCTCTCTCTCTCTCTCTCTCTCTCTCTCTCTCTCTCTCTCTATATATATATATATATATATATATATATATATATATATATATATATATATATATATATATATATATATTGCAGTGGAATTTATTAAAAAGGGGGTGACTGTATTGTTGACTCGTTGGTAAGGTTATTTAATGTATGTATGATTCATGGTGAGGTGCCTGAGGATTGGCGGAATGCTTGCATAGTGCCATTGTACAAAGGCAAAGGGGATAAGAGTGAGTGCTCAAATTACAGAGGTATAAGTTTGTTGAGTATTCCTGGTAAATTATATGGGAGGATATTGATTGAGAGGGTGAAGGCATGTACAGAGCATCAGATTGGGGAAGAGCAGTGTGGTTTCAGAAGTGGTGAGGATGTGTGGATCAGGTGTTTGCTTTGAAGAATGTATGTGAGAAATACTTAGAAAAACAAATGGATTTGTATGTAGCATTTATGGATCTGGAGAAGGCATATGATAGAGTTGATAGAGATGCTCTGTGGAAGGTTTTAAGAATATATGGTGTGGGAGGCAAGTTGTTAGAAGCAGTGAAAAGTTTTTATCGAGGATGTAAGGCATGTGTACGTGTAGGAAGAAAGGAAAGTGATTGGTTCTCAGTGAATGTAGGTTTGCGGCAAGGGTGTGTGATGTCTCCATGGTTGTTTAATTTGTTTATGGCTGGGGTTGTTAGGGAGGTGAATGCAAGAGTTTTGGAAAGAGGGGCAAGTATGCAGTCTGTTGTGGATGAGAGAGCTTGGGAAGTGAGTCAGTTGTTGTTCGCTGATGATACAGCGCTGGTGGCTGATTCATGTAAGAAACTGCAGAAGCTGGTGACTGAGTTTGGTAAAGTGTGTGAAAGGAGAAAGTTAAGAGTAAATGTGAATAAGAGCAAGGTAATTAGGTACAGTAGGGTTGAGGGTCAAGTCAATTGGGAGGTAAGTTGGAATGGAGAAAAACTGGAAGAAGTTAAGTGTTTTAGATATCTGGGAGTGGATCTGGCAGCGGATGGAACCATGGAAGCGGAAGTGAATCATAGGGTGGGGGAGGGGGCGAAAATTCTTGGAGCCTTGAAGAATGTTTGGAAGTCGAGAACATTATCTCGGAAAGCAAAAATGGGTATGTTTGAAGGAATAGTGGTTCCAACAATGTTGTATGGTTGCGAGGCGTGGGCTATGGATAGAGTTGTGCGCAGGAGGATGGATGTGCTGGAAATGAGATGTTTGAGGACAATGTGTGATGTGAGGTGGTTTGATCGAGTAAGTAATGTAAGGGTAAGAGAGATGTGTGGAAATAAAAAGAGTGTGGTTGAGAGAGCAGAAGAGGGTGTTTTGAAATGGTTTGGTCACATGGAGAGAATGAGTGAGGAAAGATTGACTAAGAGGATATATGTGTCAGAGGTGGAGGGAACGAGGAGAAGTGGGAGACCAAATTGGAGGTGGAAAGATGGAGTGAAAAAGATTTTGAGTGATCGGGGCCTGAACATGCAGGAGGGTAAAAGGCGTGCAAGGAATAGAGTGAATTGGAACGTTGTGGTATACCGGGGTCGACGTGCTGTCAATGGATTGAACCAGGGCATGTGAAGCGTCTGGGGTAAACCATGGGAAGTTGTGTGGGGCCTGGATGTGGAAAGGGAGCTGTGGTTTCGGTGCATTATTACATGACAGCTAGAGACTGAGTGTGAACGAATGGGGCCTTTGTTGTTTTTTCCTAGCGCTACCTCGCACACATTAGGGGGGAGGGGGATGGTATTCCATGTGTGGCGAGGTGGCGATGGGAACAAATAAAGGCAGACAGTATGAATTATGTACATGTGTATATATGTATATGTCTGTGTGTGTATATATATGTGTACATTGAGATGTATAGGTATGTATATTTGTGTGTGTGGACGTGTAGGTATATACATGTGTATGTGGGCGGGTTGGGCCACTCTTTCGTCTGTTTCCTTGCGCTACCTCGCTAACTCGGGAGACAGCGACTATGGGAGCTGTGGTTTCGGTGCATTATTACATGACAGCTAGAGACTGAGTGTGAACGAATGGGGCCTTTGGTGTCTTTTCCTAGCGCTACCTCGCACACATGAGGGGGGGAGGGGGCTGTTATTCCATGTGTGGCGAGGTGGCGATGGGAACAAATAAAGGCAGACAGTATAAATTATGTACATGTGTATATATGTATATGTCCGTGTGTGTATATATATGTGTACATTGAGATGTATAGGTATGTATATTTGCGTGTGTGGACGTGTATGCATATGCATGTGAATGTGGGCGGGTTGGGCCATTCTTTCGTCTGTTTCCTTGCGCTACCTCACTAACGCGAGAGACGGCGACAAAGCAAAATATATAAAATTAAATATATATATATATATATATATATATATATATATATATATATATATATATATATATATATATATATATATATATATATATATATATATATATTGATAGATAGATAGGAGAGAGAGAGAGAGAGAGAGTTAATGGGATGGCCTTGATTAGGGCCTCAGCTGCCCTAGCCGTCTCAGCTAACATACAAAAAATTATTGGGAGATACATATAAGAAAGTGGCAGGAGGTCAAGACAAAGGTGCGGGGGCTGGGAAAAGATGGCTAATGAGAGTCGAGTTGAGCGAGTATCAGTAAATTTTAGGGAGTGTAAGATGCTTTGGAAGTAGGTTGATAGTGTACGAAAACTAAAGAACAAATGGGAACATCAGTGAAGAGGACAAATGGGGAAGAGATGATAGGTGGTGATGAAGTGAAGGGGAGATGGAGTCAGGTATTTTGAAGGACTGTTGAATGTGTTTGATGATAAGGGTATCAGATGTAAGGTGTTTGGTTCAGGGTGATATGTGAAATCTGAGTGTCATGGAGAGTGGTATTGTAAAGAGAGAAGTGGTGGTGAAAATGTTGCAAGGTAACTGGGGTAGATAGTATTGCAGCTGAATTTGATAAGATGAGTGTCTGTGTTGTTGATTAATTGATTAGGATTTTCAATGTATGTATGGATTATAGTGAGGTGCCTGAGGATTGGCGGACTCCATGTGTTGTGCCGTTGTATACAGGCAAAGGGGATAAGAGTGACTGTTCAAACTGCAGAGGTGATAAGCTTGTTGATTGTAACATGGTAAGTAGTGAAGGGAGAAGAGTGACAGGGGATGAAATCATTTTTAGAGCATTACACTGGGGAGGAATAGCGTGGTTTTAGAAACGGTAGAGGATGTGTGGATCGGCTGTTTGCTTGAAAGAAAGTGTGTTAGGAGTACTTAGAGAAACAGTATAACTTGTATGTGACATTTATGGATCTGGAGAAAGCATACGAAAAGGTTGATAGAGGTGTCTTGTGGAAGGTCGTAAGTACATATGGTACGAGAGAAAAACTCTTAGAAACAGTGAGAAGTTTTTCTTAAGGGTGTAATGCAGTTGTGCGACTGGGAAGAGAGGAGAGTTATTGGTTCCCAGTGAAGGTCGGTCTGTGGCAGGGGTGTGTGATGTCCCCATGGTTGGTTAATTTGTTTATGGATGGGGTGGTTAGGGAGGTAAATGCGAGAGTTTTGGAGGAGGGGCGAGTATGTTGTGTGTTTGGGATAAGGGGGCTTGAAAAGTGAGTCAGGTATTGTTTTGTTGATGATACAGCATTGGTGGCAAATTCGAGTTAGAAACTGCAGAAGTTGGTGACTTATTTTGGAAGAGTAAGTGAAAGGAGGAAGCTGTGAGTAATTGTAAATAATGCAAGGTTATTAGGGTTAAGGGACAGGTGAGTGTAGTGGACGAAGCATTATCTTTCACACTTGACCAAAGTGTTGAAGATTTTCTCTTTTTCCCAGATGGTGGTTATACCTTGATCTTGACGGCCTTGATGACCTTGGTAGTTAATAGGACTACAACCCAGCCAACCAACCAAGTAACCAACCAGAAATTGACTGGCTGGACTACAGGAATAGATGAGAAAAAAATATAGATGTATCAGAAAACATTTGGATGTTGGTGTGTGGACAGAGAGAGACGTTCTGCATCGCAAGGGAATTATTAGTGGGTAAATGATAAGGGAATGAACAGAGAGATACAAACTTAAGCATAAGAATGTTAAGAGGATTATAATTGATTTACAATTAAGGAACACGTGACAGACTGTGAGAAAGGTGATTACATAGATTATCCAAACTAAAAGAAAGTTCCCGAGAAGAATTTAGTGGAGAAGAAAGGGATCTGTTACGATTGGGAAGATAATAGATTTGAGTGGCAAAATATGTATCAGCGCTTATTAACATCAGAGACAAGCGAAAAGGGTATTTTGAACAGCTGTCATATTATAGAGATGTGGCTGAAACAGGAACTGCGCCTCCCTCTCTGAGACGAGAAAGATGAATGCTAATAGAGGTAAGTAGAGCAATTTTGAAAGCTAAAATGCCAAAGGATAACGTAACTCCGGATATGATGAATATTAAGACTGTGCGAGATGAGGCTGGAGATGATGTTTGAGAGATGTTCTTACATGTGGGGAATGTAATACAGAGTATCATGGTTGCTTGGACTTATAGAGACGAAATAAGTATTTAGAATATTTGCTTATGTGATCTGACGCGGGAGAGGGGAGACACAGGGAAAGACTTCGGGATGATTAAGATGGATAGATCAGCACGTACTTGTGTGAAAGGAAGCATTAGAAGAAACGCAGTGACTTGGTGAGAATATATTTCGTATTTGGCACGCTGTTCTACGGCCATGAATTTCGCTTTCTACTTAGATACGACATTTATTGAAGAAATCAATAGAATTTGATATTCATATATGTATTTTTGTTCTATCATTGTCGACGGGTAAGAAGCCGTAGGATCTCATTGAGGAACTTCTCAATCTAAAGGAGTCTATCCTCTCCCTGCTGCTGATTGTAAGGCAGCCTTGAAGCTGCAGGGACCACGGAAATGGAGCCCTGGGGGTAATATGAATAGAAATGATCCAGTTTGCCTCGCCAGTACTCGAACTATGGAGCTGCACGTACTTTGGAAAAATCATTATAGCTTAAGAAAAGTTGAAGAAAAAGACAAGATTTTAAGAAAATTTGCCCCTGGGTCGACCAGTATTGTTTTAGGCTTTTTTAATAATCAATAATCATAGTTAAGTAAACATTGACCCTCATTAGAACCGCAAATGTTAGAATTATACATCTGTAAAGTAGTCGCATTTCCCGGAAGGATTGACCATTCTACTTAGAGTGGAACGTTGGCCGTTTGGGTGGAATACTGTCCTGAGGTATCGACTCAACGGAGTGAAATACAACTAAATATCGGCATACATTCAACGTCATTGCTCCCAGGGAAAACTGTCTTAAAACTTGCCATGTTTTTCCTCTGTTTTTAGTCGTTATCCTTTATAGGCGTGGAATTCATCTATGTTCTCGATTACACCGGGACTTTGTATCTCTGCTACACTAGCATTACTATTGTGACCTGTTATCGTAGCCTTTAACATTTATTCTGTTCAGCAACATAATCTTGTACCACACTTTTACGTCATGAATATTCAACCTTAATCATAGGTACTTAAACATGTCAGAATCATCGTAATATCATCGCAATGTAGATGGTAATATTTTTACCTCATTTCTCGCTAGTTCGTGTCGTAAGGATTTTTTTTTTCTCGTTTCAAGTTTTCTTCCATGCTTAAGATGTAGATTCTCCATCTATTTCTGCCTCTGTCTCTGTCTGTCTCTCTAGAGATTCGCGCCAACTTGTTTCAGGTTTCATTCTGTTCATGTATTTGTAATCATCGCTCTCGTTGGACATATGATTTCAATCGCTTAAGGTCCATTTTTTTTCTGAATTTGGCTAGTAGCCAGCTAACACCTTCAGTGTCATATTCATAACTGACCTAAAGTTATGAAAGTGAGGCAGTCATGCTCTGCCCGTTCACTATCTTCGTGTCTCTTCAGGAAACCTTTTAATTCAAGGAATCTGCACAGAGAGAGGATTTGGAACTCGTATTGGATTGTCTGCTGAATTGTTTATCTCCTGTGCTTGATGCTATATTAGACTGTTATGGCAGTGGTCTGAGAGTCTGTTTTTCCGAGACGCTTTCCTCAAATGTAATGGATCTTGGTGCTTGCTAACTGCACAGCTTCTACTGTTGATATAGAGCTCCTCTGACAGTATCTGGTTATGTCTACTGATTCATGCAAAATATCAAGTAGTTATAGTGATTCGTTAGAGTGCTTTGCCATCAAGTCACTATTTTTTGAGATGTATTCAGCTCTCCTAAGAAGGTACTTGTAACTGAGCATTTGTGTACTTACAGTGAGCCGTCTAGTCACCCACTTCACATCATTCAGAGATGACCCGATACAGTCTCATTTCTTTGTGATATTTGTTGTTTCCTCCAGTTGCCCTTGTTTCGGACTGAAGACCTGCAGAAAATGTGTAAATAGTCTTTAGAGATGTCTCCATTTTCCTCATCATTTATACTTAGTTCTGGACAGAAACGCATTCCAAATCTTCACAATCCAGTCACACAATGTTGTTCTGTTAGATGTGGAATGATCTGTTTAAGCAAAGTGAAAGCATCAGTGTTTTCACCAAGCATGACAGGAGCCCTATCTGAGGTGACTATCTCCATTTTCATCATGTCCAGCTTATTCGGAAAGTAGAAATGTCTGATAACTGCTATACTGATCGTATGTAATCCTCACGAGCCATTGATTTAGGCGATGCAGATAATGCATCTCTTCCCTTAGATATCTCATGTTGATTGATACCAAAAGCTGAAAAGCATAGATTTTACCACACCAGCTCGCTGGTACCTGCAGACACTTTGCCTTGTGATCATGTACATTTAACACAAGACGTATAAGTTTTTCATAGTTCAGCAAGCAGAATTTTGATCATTAGAACCTTTATCTGACCTGGCTTTGAGTATTGCCTCTTCATCAGCTCCAGTCTCCTCGGTGTGTTATTAAACACTTCTAATGGAATACTTCGAAAGACAAATCCCATGGGACGAGAATTAATCTTTCCAAAGAACATGTACGACAGAGTCAATATCTATATTTGATGATCGTCTCTTTAGTTCATTTTCCTATTCCACGCTGAGTTCTTGGATACTCTAACATACACAGATATTTTGTGGCTCAAGCGCTATCAGCACTGTAATGGGATATTTCCTTCATTTGTACAGGAATCGCACTCTTAGGAAAATGGATTTCAATATCTTTTTTAACTGAACGTACCCTATACTCATTTATCTATTTCGCAGCATCCCTCTATCATATCTATCACATCTCGTGACACCCCTCTCTCTATTATATTCGATACACTTGATAATTTGAGTCATCTTAGGTATTTTGTATGCAATGCGGTAAGAGCATAGGACCGTCATGCAATCTGTCATAAAAACTGTCAGATTTCTACTCTAACGTAAATGAAATAAATCAAGTCTTGTCTTATGATGATTTACGAGTGAATGCTCCTCTGGCTTCCCTAGGAGATATATATACAGCACTCCTGGGTGTCGCTACACCCCAGCTAGGAATTACTGTTCTAGACTGTTGGTATTATGTTTCTGCTCTTTCGGTCAGCCAAAGCTTAAACGCGAGGCAGCATTTCTTCTCTAGGATTTGTCTCTTGTGTTGCCTGACTCTGTTTGCCTTCGTTAAAACATGGCTTTTGAAAGGATAACTTTATTTTTGACACATAGAATCTCCACAGAATTTAGGATCACTAAAGAGAAAGAAAAAATCTTAGAATTCTCTATCAGATTCTGAGGTTGAACTCAGTTTTTGTACGTAAGACTTTACCGGTAGAGATCAGGGAGATGAGATATAGATGACCCTAAATGTCTCATTCTCTCTTTATGGAAGAATATTTTATGCCGATTTGAAGCTTTGATCTGGCTGGACTCGCAAATCCAAATATCAAAGAACTTGCTTGACCAATGCAATTAAAGTCTACAAATTGGAATTGTCCGTAATCGAAATTTGGCAAGCTGAACGAAAATTGATCAGGATATGCGATCAAGAGGATAGAAACCCACACACACACACACACACACACACACACACACACACACACACACACACACACACACACACAAACACACATATACACACACACACATACACTCACACACACTCAAACACATTTATACATACATACAAACGCAGTTACGCACACACATTCCACTCAATAATGCCCCATTGATATACACCTGTGCATGAAATAACATGAAAGAATTGTTGCCTATTATCCGTGTATAAATTTTCATTTGTTCTCTGCATTCAAAAGTATGAATGACCATTTTTGCATTTTGCAATAATGTTTGATGTGAGGGGAAGCTGCCGGAGCGGACTATACCGCTACAATTTTGGAAAAGGTTATTAAATATATATGCATAATTTCCCCTCATTATTCAAATTCAGTGCAGTCAAATCAGCTAGCACTGTGCACCACTCACACACGCTTCATAGGCGTAATTAAAACAACTGAATCTCACTCAAACCAACTGAAACACATTGGAACTTATAAGTTGAATTCAAATCTAATTAGCTCACCCGTTGACAGTCATTCTCCTTCTGTCATATTCAGTCAGTCGAAACCGCACCTCCCTAACCATGACCAGACACCAGCGAACCTATCTATAGTTTCCCTCTCTTCCTCGTTACCTCCACTTCTGATATGTATCCCTCCTAGTTATCCTTTCCACATACATCCCCCTATGCCCAAACCATTTTAGCACACCTTCTTCAGCCCTCTCGCACATACTCCCCTTGCTACAACCCATCTATGCTGAAGCTGTTGCTCTAGCTTGGCTAAGAGAGTGACGGTAGTCTGCCTTAATGATAGGTGGATTAATGTTCATCCCTGTAACAACACACAGTGGTCTGTTGCTGTTTGAATTCCACTGTATCCCTTTGTAAAACTCCCGTAGCGATACAACTGATTACCTTAGCCAGCAAGAGAAAATCATTTATTGGAGGTGTAAGTGCTATTATTCTTACCAATAACTGGATGAAAATCAAGACAATATCAACCACATTTCACATTGCCATTGTCCCATGTACGCACATATTCTGTTGCCTTGTCTAGCTCCACTATCCCTACGAATATGGAGCAAAATTGGAATTATTACTCCTCTCTCTCTCTCTCTCTCTCTCTCTCTCTCTCTCTCTCTCTCTCTCTCTCTCTCTCTCTCTCTCTCTCTCTCTCTCTCTCTCTCTCCTGTGACAACTGTGCCCTAGTATCATAATTATAGTTTCTTTGGCTGACTCAACCTAGATCAAAACAAGTTGCCGTCTCTGAGGATGTGCGCGGTACTTGATAGACTCTTGCGCGGCTGCGCAGCTTAGAGGGAACGCTGCCTCTCAACAGCGCGCGCGCACACACACACACACACACACACACACACACACACACACACACACACACAGATAACTTACATCAGCTTGCATCAACCTACGAAGGGCCCTTTAGAGCGAAAGATAACCACGATATGAATATCATCAGTCAAGAAACAGACTGCAGGAATTTTGTGTTTAGAGAAAGACTTAGGAGTCGCTGTTGTCCCTAACCTGTGGCCCAAATCCTAACTTGGGAGGAGAGATAAGATCAGCTGTCTACTGGTAAATATTAGAATTGCATGCAAGTGCCGGGGTTAAGGAAATTATTTAAGGAATCTGTCGACGTCATATATAAGGCTAAACCTATGATATGCTTCTCAGGTTTGGTTACAACACTTAAAAGAAGCACCAAAGGCTAGCAAAGAAGGCTCACAAGAGAGTAACAAAGACTATACCAGAACTGAGAGAGTTATATTAAAGGGAACGAGAGAGTTGGATTAAAGGGAACAGCTAGAAGCCATAAATAAGAGAAGAGTGAGGGGTGACCTGATCACACCCTTCAAGTTTTTAAACCTGAGTGTTGATGCCGTAGACAGTGAACAGTTCTTTGAAAGATGAAGAGATAGAACAACCACAGGACATCGCATGAATTGATGCAAGAAGATAGTTGACAAATGAAGAATTATAGTATGAGAGCTGTGGACGGATGGACACATAGACACTCACACACACTCAAACACATTTACACACACACAAACGCAGTTACGTACACACATTCCACTCAATAATGCCCCATTGATATACACCTATGCATGAAATAACATGAAAGAATTGTTGTCTATTATCCGTGTATAAATTTTCATTTGTTCTCTGCATTCAAAAGTATGAATGACCATTTTTGCATTTTGCAATAATGTTTGATGTGAGGGGAAGCTACCGGAGCGGACTATACCGCTACAATTTTGGAAAAGGTTATTAAATATATATGCATAATTTCCCCTCATTATTCAAATTCAGTGCAGTCAAATCAGCTAGCACTGTGCACCACTCACACACTCTTCATAGGCGTAATTAAAACAACTGAATCTCACTCAACCCAGCTGAAACACATTGGAACTTATAAGTTGAATTCAAATCTAATTAGCTCACCCGTTGACAGTCATTCTCCTTCTGTCATATTTCGTCAGTCGAAACCGCACCTCCCTAACCATGACCAGACACCAGCGAAAATATCTATGGTTTTCCCTCTCTTCCTCGTTTCCTCCACTTCTGAGATGTATCCTTCCTAGTTATCCTTTCCACATACATCTCCCTATGCCCAAACCATTTTAGCACACCTTCTTCAGCCCTCTCGCACATACTCCCCTTGCTACAACCAATCTATGCTGAAGCTGTTGCTCTAGCTTGGCTAAGAGAGTGACGGTAGTCTGCCTTAATGATAGGTGGATTAATGTTCATCCCTGTAACAACACACAGTGGTCTGTTGCTGTTTGAATTCCACTGTATCTCTTTGTAAAACTCCCGTAGCGATACAACTGATTACCTTAGCCAGCAAGAGAAAATCATTTATTGGAGGTGTAAGTGCTATTATTCTTACCAATAACTGGGTGAAAATCAAGACAATATCAACTACATTACACATTGCCATTATCCCATGTACGCACATATTCTGTTGCCTTGTTTAGCTCCACTATCCCTACGAATATGGAGCAAAATTGGAATTATTATTCCTCTCTCTCTCTCTCTCTCTCTCTCTCTCTCTCTCTCTCTCTCTCTCTCTCTCTCTCTCTCTCTCTCTCTCTCTCTCTCTCTCTCTCTCTCTCTCCTGTGACAACTGTGCCCTAGTATCATAATTATAGTTTCTTTGGCTGACTCAACCTAGATCAAAACAAGTTGCCGTCTCTGAGGATGTGCGCGGTACTTGATAGACTCTTGCGCGGCTGCGCAACTTAGAGGGAACGCTGCCTCTCAACAGCACACACACACACACACACACACACACACACACACACACAGATAGACTTACATCAGTTTGCATCAACCTACGAAGGGCCCTTTAGAGCGAAAGATAACCACGATATGAATATTATCAGTCAAGAAACAGGCTGCAGGAATTTTGTGTTTAGAGAAAGACTTAGGAGTCGCTGTTGTCCCTAACCTGTGGCCCGAATCCTAACTTGGGAGGAGAGATAAGGAGACCAGCTGTCTACTGGTAAATATTAGAATTGCATGCAAGTGCCGGGGTTAAGGAAATTATTTAAGGAATCTGTCGACATCATATATAAGGTTAAACCTATGATATGCTTCTCAGGTTTGGTTACAGCACTTAAAAGAAGCACCAAAGGCTAGCAAAGAAGGCTCACAAGAGAGTAACAAAGACTATACCAGAACTGAGAGAGTTAGATTAAAGGGAACGAGAGAGTTAGATTAAAGGGAACGAGAGAGTTAGATTAAAGAGAACAGCTAGAAGCCATAAATGAGAGAAGAGTGAGGGGTGACCTGATCACATCCTTCAAGTTTTTAAACCTGATTTTTGATGCCGTAGCCAGTGAACAGTTCTTTGAAAGATGAAGAGATAGAACAACCACAGGACATCGCATGAATTGAAGCAAGAAGATAGTTGACAAATAAAGAATGATAGTATGAGAGTTGTGGACGAATGGAATAAACTGGTTGAGGAAATAGTAAATACTGGCAGTTGTGTCACAGTAGAGAAAGTTGACGAAATGGATGCCCACGAATGAAGCACTCCCTCCTCGTACAGTACAAATAAGTAATTACACAAAAGGAAGTTAAAATTCCACGAATATCATTTTTCAAGCTGGACTTCCTCTTCAGGAAAACCGATATATATATATTTTGGGAACAGTCCTCTTCTTCCATTCTTTACTTAACTTATGCTACTTACTGCAAAAAATAAGAACAAAACATTAGAAATGCACGTAGATGTGGAGATGAATCCCAGGTAGTTTAGACGTACTGATACTGTGACCCGAGTCTAAATTCATTTTCTTTGTGTTAGCTGGTACGGCGCGGGTAACTGGAGCCATAATAAAGTCCATCTCATTTATGACATATATATATATATATATATATATATATATATATATATATATATATATATATATATATATATATATATATATATATATATATATATATATATATGTACAAAGGCAAAGGGGATAAGAGTGAGTGCTCAAATTACAGAGGTATAAGTTTGTTGAGTATTCCTGGTAAATTATATGGGAGGGTATTGATTGAGAGGGTGAAGGCATGTACAGAGCATCAGATTGGGGAAGAGCAGTGCGGTTTCAGAAGTGGTAGAGGATGTGTGGATCAGGTGTTTGCTTTGAAGAATGTATGTGAGAAATACTTAGAAAAGCAAATGGATTTGTATGTAGCATTTATGGATCTGGAGAAGGCATATGATAGAGTTGATAGAGATGCTCTGTGGAAGGTATTAAGAATATATGGTGTGGGAGGCAAGTTGTTAGAAGCAGTGAAAAGTTTTTATCGAGGATGTAAGGCATGTGTACGTGTAGGAAGAGAGGAAAGTGATTGGTTCTCAGTGAATGTAGGTTTGCGGCAGGGGTGTGTGATGTCTCCATGGTTGTTTAATTTGTTTATGGATGGGGTTGTTAGGGAGGTAAATGCAAGAGTCCTGGAAAGAGGGGCAAGTATGAAGTCTGTTGGGGATGAGAGAGCTTGGGAAGTGAGTCAGTTGTTGTTCGCTGATGATACAGCGCTGGTGGCTGATTCATGTGAGAAACTGCAGAAGCTGGTGACTGAGTTTGGTAAAGTGTGTGGAAGAAGAAAGTTAAGAGTAAATGTGAATAAGAGCAAGGTTATTAGGTACAGTAGGGGTGAGGGTCAAGTCAATTGGGAGGTGAGTTTGAATGGAGAAAAACTGGAGGAAGTAAAGTGTTTTAGATATCTGGGAGTGGATCTGTCAGCGGATGGAACCATGGAAGCGGAAGTGGATCATAGGGTGGGGGAGGGGGCGAAAATTTTGGGAGCCTTGAAAAATGTGTGGAAGTCGAGAACATTATCTCGGAAAGCAAAAATGGGTATGTTTGAAGGAATAGTGGTTCCAACAATGTTGTATGGTTGCGAGGCGTGGGCTATGGATAGAGATGTGCGCAGGAGGATGGATGTGCTGGAAATGAGATGTTTGAGGACAATGTGTGGTGTGAGGTGGTTTGATCGAGTAAGTAACGTAAGGGTAAGAGAGATGTGTGGAAATAAAAAGAGCGTGGTTGAGAGAGCAGAAGAGGGTGTTTTGAAATGGTTTGGGCACATGGAGAGAATGAGTGAGGAAAGATTGACCAAGAGGATATATGTGTCGGAGGTGGAGGGAACGAGGAGAAGAGGGAGACCAAATTGGAGGTGGAAAGATGGAGTGAAAAAGATTTTGTGTGATCGGGGCCTGAACATGCAGGAGGGTGAAAGGAGGGCAAGGAATAGAGTGAATTGGAGCGATGTGGTATACCGGGGTTGACGTGCTGTCAGTGGATTGAATCAAGGCATGTGAAGCGTCTGGGGTAAACCATGGAAAGCTGTGTAGGTATGTATATTTGCGTGTGTGGACGTATGTACATGTGTATGGGGGGGGGTGGGCCATTTCTTTCGTCTGTTTCCTTGCGCTACCTCGCAAACGCGGGAGACAGCGACAAAGTATAAAAAAAAAAAAAAAAAAAAAATATATATATATATATATATATATATATATATATATATATATACCTGAGCCAGGTACACATTTTTGTCGACCTACCCTCAGAAGTGAATGAACAGGTGGGTTGACTGTGGACCGACTGCTGAAACCAAGATTCGAACTTATGCTCTTGACCCTGGGCGGGCCGTGAATGCGTCACGGTTTGGAACGCTAACCGCTACACCACGGGAGTCCATAAAGCGTTAAGTGTAAAGGGAGAAATGATATGTAGGTTTGGCCTTTACATGCACCACATATCTCCCTTATTTTATCTGCATGCTTTTTTGGGGCATTTCTCCCTTACATTTTTCTCTGTTGTCTATGTTTCATTTTTCTTTCTGTTTAGATCACTTGTGTTAGTAACTGATAATGTAATAGTTGTCATTGTCTTCACGTGACATCAATATATGCGCTGCCTTTCGATTACAAAGGAATACGAAGGAACTCAAACAGCTATAGACCATTAGATTGGTGTCAAGAAGGCCTTCTTGAATTCAGCCTCGGGATAGTTTCAAGGTAATGGTGAACTGTACTTTACAAAGTTCAATGATATGGTCACAGACATAGATATTGAAGGAAAGGTAATTGGCATTTACGACTTCTCTTTTCTTCTTTCATGTTCCTTCTACCGTCTTGTCATCTTTTGGATGTGTGCGTGATGGAAGATGAGGTATGGGTATTCGTTTTTTTGAGCTGTTCTCTCGATTTTATTTCATATCATGAGAATTTTGTTTCGTATCACGCCGATGGACACTTTCGTGCCATCCCAACAAAGAGCGCGCGATAGCGTTTCTGATAGATCTACGAACTGCATCATAAAGCTAATTTGTCCATACTACTCATAATTATCCTTTCACGCTCCGAATTCATATTGATATTCAGGTAGAACTTTTACATTTCTTTAGTACATTTCATGACAATACAAGATAACATTGTTTTTAAGACTTAGGATTGCTTTTGCAGAGGAAGCATTATTTTTTCCCATTTTCCACCATTATATCTTTCGTATCTAAACTGTTTAAGATATGAATCAGCTTCAGTACTGACTCCTCCTGTAATGTAAGTCGCTACAGATCGCCAAAAATTATGTTACGTTGTATTTAATGAGAGGCTCGAACCTTTCAGTTATGCCTGGTAGTAATTGAGGAAGCCATTAATACACATGAACACATCCTCGTAACGAAGTACCATCGGCATTACTGTCATGTATGACTGTCAGTACGCACGCCATCCACCACCACCATCTTAATTCAGTTCTGTCATGTACTATCATCATCTTCATCTTCATCATCATCATCTTCATCATCATCATCATCATCATCATCATCATCATCATCATCATTATAATCATCATTATCATCATCATTATAATCATTATCATTTTGGACCATCAACATCAAGGTTATTGTTCTCATTATTATAATACATTGTAATTCAGAATCATTATCATCATCATTATCATCATCATCATCATCATTACCACAATCATCATAATCATCATTTTGGACCATCAACATCAAGGCTATTGTTCTCATTGTCATGATAACATTGTAACCTAAAATCATTATCATCATCATTATAATCATTATCATCATCTTAACCATCAACATCACACGATATTGTTGTCATTGTAATACTGTAGCCTAAAATCATCATCATTATCATTATCATCATCATCATCATCATCATCATCATCATCATCATCATCATCATCATCATCATACGCAAGAATGCAAGCAGCAACAGACCAGTGGATCCATTCGAGGCTGTTTGTCACAATGAATGAGATCAGAAACTCTTAAACTAGTGTTGTAAGACTTGATGGACACACAGATGCTTCAAGGAGAATGACCTGAAAGCTCTTCGTGCAACTAAGTAGGTGCAAATAATGTAAATTTGTGAACTTGAAGCGAAGTAGTTGTCAAGTCTGTTCTTAAATGAATCGAGGGCGCTGCTTTCAACCAATTACTTCGTTCTTCACAAGTTTGTATTCATTGCTAAGAATGATTTAAGCCTAATCAAGCATTTGATGATTTGGAATACCTATATTACATCAACTCTTAACCTTCGTTTCGTAAGCTTTCATAAGATTTGCTTCTCAGTCCGGGGATCATCTCGTTAGCTCGATGCTGTACACTCTCCATTATGTCGTCATCATCATTATCATTATCGTCATCATGCACCATCATTATCATGCTTTATCCTATATCATGATCATCATCTGGAAGCTTCATCCCGCATTATCGAGTGAAATAGTTTACGTGTTCGCCGCTGGAGTGGACGAGTAACAATGACAAGAGCGCTGGAGTTCCATACGCCAGAAAACTCACTTTGAGCACCTTCAGAAGTTGGTGTTCTCTTGTCATCTTAAGATCACAGGCCGTTAGCAGAGTTCCTCTCTGATCATAGTTTGGAAAAGGAGGGTAATAGTGTAGGGAGAGGATAATGTGTGATATTTTTATGTTCTTAAAAGAAAAAGTTAAACGTGTTATCATTTTTCATGAGATTGAAAAGCAAATTCTTTCTTGTATTGGCTGATTATATGATTATTTCTCTTCATATTATTATATCCTTCTGTTGCTTGAACTATATGCGAAATAACGAATTATTCTCGTAATCTATATCAGCATGAGTTTAAAGATTCCTTGATAAACACACAAGGAGCTTTGAAAATACAATTATAGAATTTTTGATTGTCAGTACAGAAATGTACACGAAAACGCCGATTTGTAACTTACAACTCAAGAAATCAGAAAGGAAAAAGAATACCTTCCAGACCTTGATGTAAGATCAGTTGTATAATATTATTGTCGAGTTCACGCAAAACTTGCAGGAAACACTGCCTCCAGTTTTGCTAAATGATCATCATGTTCCTCCCACTACTTAGGTATTGGAAGACATTCAAGTAACGCGGAACTATGATATCCTCCTTACAGGTATAACAGAACGTTACTGAGACTCCTCTTAGACAACTTTTGTGCGACAGAAATGTACATACAACCCCGTACTAAAATTGCCATGTAAGTTACGTGTAAGTAAGGAATACTAGGTTGAATGCTTCATCTAAATATACCCTTACAACGCTGAAATATTAAGTATATTTCATATCTCCCTCTCCCCTCCTCAAACACCCTTGTCCTCCCCATCTCCCTTCCCTCACCTCCCATTCCCCTCCACCTCTTCCCCACCTCCCCCAGTCAACACACCACAACTTCAATTCGTTAGTGGAAATGGCACTCACATGATCAAACACTTTTCACGAGCAGGACTAATTTCGGTGCTGCCAAGCGTTCAGAGGTCAACGTTAAAACGAATGAAAGAATGAGCCTTACCATGAAGCTGGCGATTATATGAAAATCAGCCCATCCACGAGCCATCAGTCAGGTATTTGGACAAACCCACGGGTTTAATGAAATGAGACGCTTTCTCGTTGCGGGATAACGTAATTCATTCAATCCCCGAGAAAGGCAGAAGTTAGCAAACTGACGCTCACTCAGTCTTAGTCTTACTCTGCATACACAGAAAAAAAGAAAGAGAGTTGAAAGATTTCATTACACAGAAGTGAGTACATAGGTCATATCATCAGGACGCTAGAAAATGAAGATCGATGAGAGAGATGCAGGAATCACCAGGTTGTCAAATACTATTGGGCAGTGTAAAGCAGTAAAGCATAATGGCTAAAAGAACCGGTAAAGTTCCATCTGCGTGTCATGTCGGATATAAGAGAAATGCTTCAGCAACATATAATGATGACGAAACACTGTAGCCAAGGTTTACTGTATGGAAGGTCTAACTTCTGGCAGTCATAATGGTAAAGGAATATTTAGAACTATTGCTGACTTTGGAAATTATTATCATGATGACAAGTAGACACAGAGACATTCGTACATCATTTTCCAGCGCGAGAACAGAGGAGACCATAGAATTACGTAACGTCTCTTACTGATGTCTTGTATCTTTTATATCTTCTTATCAATAAGAATGTTATTAATTTTCATGAAACTAGCATAAAGTATGTGTGTGTGTGTGTGTGTGTGTGTGTGTGTGTGTGTGTGTGTGTGTGTGTGTGTGTGTGTGTGTGGATCAAGCTGATTCCCAACATAAATAATCTACAATCAACAGCACAAAATACACAACGCCTCCCTTCATTAGCTAACCCCTCTCTCCCCATATAAACCCAGCTGCCTACTAAACATTGTATAACGTAACACCAACGACAGCAGAAATAAACACAAGGAAATGGTGAACCTCTTTAACAACACATCATACGCAAAGCCCTCATCCAAAAGAACAGACTTACACCCACATCCTTCCTTCTTCCTTTCTATAATCACACAACCATAAGATTATGGACGAAGAGGAAACCTAACACTTTAACATGATAATGCCCCAGTCACTGTTACCAGCAAGAACACAAAGCATATTACTAATACTGACATCACTCTCGAAATGCATTCCATGAAAATAACATTGCATAGCATTACTGTAACATAATCATACCTATATGCCACTCTTTCCCACCTAGTCTCAGGATACCCTAAGAAACCGCAGAACCTAACCCACATTTTTTCAAAACCCATCTATGTGGAAATATCAGTGCCTGTCATCCAGCTCAACACTTACACCAAAGATCCATCCCCAAGGCGAACTACTCATAAACAAACTGCACCCTCTCAACATCCTTTACCTACAGAACCAGCAAACCAGACTCCCAGCACACCAAATCTAGCAGCCTACCTCACCAGACATTTGTTTTTGCACACCAACACAGCTCACATGGAACACTTGGGAAACAATGCACGATTTGTCTCCTCTAACTACATACTCATTCTGATAATTGCTCACCTAAATCAGCGAACCCATACCAGTCACACGCACAAAAAGAAAAGAATCTAGAAAGCAGATTGGCCAGCATTCACGGAGTACATGGAATTCAAACTAAAACACCTCACTAAGTGATTTACCATCATACCGTCTGACACTACATCAACACCCCCAAACAAGCTAGTAGAAAACACATTCCATTAGGTTATGGAGAGATGTATAACCAAACTTCTTCCGAGGTTTGCGACTCGTTATCTCATGGATACTCCTGATCATTGCGTGTCTTGTTCTGAGCGTCTGATTCCAGCATTTCCAGTCACTTGACCGTCCGTCTTGCAGATTCCTCTGAAGAGTGTGTGTACTTGAAAGACACATCAGAGTATTTCTCCGAAACCGAAAGTCGGTCTTGAATAAAGTTTGTTTTCTGCACTTTATCCCTGCAGCAGTGCAGCGCCTCTGACCGCCATCGAGAAAGTTTTCGAGATCTTCACCGAGACTTTTATTCCAGTAAGGATCAGCTGGTTAAGCCAGAACGAACAGGACTTTTGGTCCCTCCTACGATGCGAGTCTGATCGGCTCACTGCTTGTTTGGCTTGTCCTCTCACCGCCTCCGCTAAGCCCCTTATGGTCAACAGCCTCGGGTTAGTAAACTGAAGGCCATCAACCTTTACGAAGTTATGTAGTAGGGAAGAATACCTACCTTTCCTGAGTCATATTTTTGGATAAGTGTGAGCATGTTTAAACACTGGGGCTGGAAATACACGTAAACCTTAAAGAGGAATGTAACTCTTACGTTTTCTGACCTGCTTCCCAGTCGTAAAAGTCCCCCCCCAACATTATTCTTTTATCCATCAAACTTAGTAACGAAAAAAAAGAGAAGAAGCGAAATGAGCACTGTTTGTAAAATTTTGGATGAGGGCAAAGGCAAAGTGTGTAAACGTAATTAGATACACTGTCACATAAAGAATATTAGAGTCAGTACTAAATCAGGGAATTTTCGAGCCTTTCATGAAACTTTCATTGTGTAGAAGCCAGTGAAATAAGATCCTCTCCAGTGATTCAATTTCATGATACGGCATTGTCTCTGATGTTGAAACTCTATTTTTCAACGTTGAAACATCGTTGTCCACATTGTGTACCCAGGTCTGCACTTGGGTCATCTCACCCAGGGTAACATTAGCGTTCACGGCATCCTTCGCTAAGTTGACAGTGTCACTAACTAACTTCATATGGTTGATTCAGCTGCTGCTAACTTGCTTCATCCGAGGTGACACCCGTCATAAGATACATCACATCCCTCTGTCATCATATCATTCTTGACTTCCTCCCTCAGGTGTGTACTGGTTCTGACTTCTTCTAAATTGGTTGATATTGTCTTCGCCTTCCTCCATTATGTTTTCACTAGTGGTAATTTGTTTTGTCACATATGTATTTCATCATGGTGATACAAGCTTCGATTTCTTTGATTTCGCTCACTAAGGTTATCCATTGGTATCAACCCTTCACAAAGTTGACACCAATATTGTTTCGAATCCTTTGGTCTTATCAGTGCTGCTTTCGTCAAGTTTGGTGACACAGGCGTTGATGTCCATTGTCTCAGAATGTCACACTCCTTCAGTATCTTTAACACGGGGGGAACGCTTGATGATGTCTTTCATCCCTATGTGTCAAAAAGGAGATGCCTTCGTATACTTGGGTTAGCCTGGCAACAACTTGAGTAGGAGGAGGAGGAGGTAATGGCTCCTGTGTTGTAAGCATGAAGATAAAGCCCATAGTGATGCCGATCGTTTGAGGCGTTGCTCGAGCCATTGAGGATAATGGAGACGATAGAGGAGTCACAAAGTTAAATGGCTCGATTAACTTAACGTCAACACTTGATCTCGTTATCTCGATGGGCGACCCATCCTGGTCCCTCATGGTTACTTTAAACTTTCCGTTGGTCTTTTGTCGTTGGTAAGTGTCTATTTCTTTCATTTTGTAAAAGAAGCAGTTTATGATGTAAGATAATCCCCTGATTTCCTCTTGCCTCCAGTCATCAGAAGTTAGCTTTTTAAAACATCCCTGTAGAGAGTAATGACAGATGGAACTACGTGAATGTGCTCGTCTATGTGAAGCTGTTTATCAACAACTGGTATTTCACATGTTACATATATTTTTCATCAAGTTATCATACCTACATCTCTCAGTTCAGATAATCCCTTTAGTCGTCAGGTAATAAGCTAGTTAATATATGTCCCAATCATAATTTGAAACTTATTCCCACAGCATTGGATAGCTTCTTATAATATTTGATGATCCTCAACCCCATATAACAGTTATACACTTTGCAACCAAAAATGCTCCCTCTTATGTCTGTCACTAGATCTTATCATATGTTACTTCAGTCACACATAGGTCAGATCAGTGCACACAACCTGAGAGCGTACCTACATGTATACTCAAGTGACGCACGACACAGAGGACAGAGTTTGCTACCCTAACAAACCGCCATGGATTGATCTAGTCTGCTCACGAAAGTGTATCGTGAAGAGAAACATGTATCTCCGTTCCCCTTTCCACCCTCTCGCATTAATCCTTTACCAATGTAGGCAATTTAGAATCTTTCTGTTGACATCATCTAAAATATCCAGCCCTGAATAGCTCATCATCACAGACAAAAGTTCATCATTCCTCCTCTCCATTACCAGTCGTGTCTCTTATCACCCGATGACTTTCATTTTCACTTCGAATAATCACTAACATCACCATCAGTATTAGAGAAATTTACCTCAGTATCAGCCCCACTTCACTTTCACATCTGTTCCGAACAGCCACAGTGGCTTTTCCTTCAAAAGGCTCAGATTCTCTTAGATCACGATTATATTCATTTTCTGTAATCTTATTGCCTTTTCATCCCTCCTCTTGTTCCCAAGGAATAGATGCCTCATGCCATACCCAGGTGCAACTCTCCTGCTCTATCAACCTTGCCCTAAAGCACCAGACCATGTTCTGTTATGGCTCAAGGTACTTCTTGCTCAAAAACCTATCACGGCTCATGTCTACACCGTTCCCTATTAATGCTAACACCAAACTTATCGTCTTGCTCTATACCAAATTGGAAATATATTTTATTTTTTTCTTACATTATGCCAAAAAAATTATATCTTTCGTGCTCGTAAGAGTCAGTGGTTTCAGCACTGTCCATGCTGAGTTTGGAGTGCAGGCGGAAACTTTCATTCTCAAGCAACTCACATAGTGGCCTGTCCACTAATTAACCCTCCTTCCCAATCATCCTTTGGACATGTTAAATGTTCTTGCCCTCCCACCACTCACCTCACATTCCGACGTCCTTTAGTCACTGTCTGACCTCTACATTCTGCACCTTTGACATCTGTTCATAAACAGTAAACCAAACTGGATTTCAGAAAGAGCCCACAACCCACCCAGTAAGTATGGGTTTGGTGATTTCAATCGAGACTCATTGGCCGACAAATCTCACCAACAGTGTCTCCATCTGGGCTAGGAACATTAGCCACCATACTTAGAAGGGAATTTTCCCTTTTGTAACTTCATTCGCACCTGAAAGCTTTCTTATCTTCATTGATTCAACATTGAAACCACAGAACGTAAACAAACTTATACCATCATCAAAAATATTATCTGAATCCACTCACAAACAGGGTATATACAGTAATGCACCTTACATAATACACCATAAACTGCTAAGAGAAAGTCTTAATGTTCGAGCATGCACCTTCACTTCAGTCTTCAAACACCAGACGTTGATGGTCTGTTGACCAATGACTATGTCAAAGTTTAACAAACTTTTCCACCCCATCCCTCGCACTACCTGACCCCAACAAAGTGATACTACTTCGCTACTTTCCAAACACTCAATTCTAATTCAGGCAATCAGCACAATACTCGTCCCAGTCCCACTAATCCCTCCCCTAAAACACCAGTAAATATCACGAATAGAGCATTTCGTCCATTCTCCATAAAAAGTTGTTGCCAAAAAAAAAGAAGGCTCCTGATCCAGAAGACCATTCATCTGATTTTAGAGAACTGTATTTCAGGATTAGTTCCAGTCTGTCGCCTACTTTCCAGCCTTTATGTACTCAATGCTATTTTCTCCTCTTTTTTTTTTTTAGATATAAGCTAGTCCAATACAGGGGTCGTCTAAAGTAAAGGATGCAACCGTGTCTTCAAGAAACGTTATCCATCACAAAAACTTTCTTCCCCCCTCCCTTTACGATACCAGAAAAATAAGCAAAAATGAAATGTCACACCTACATTTCACTACTTTGCCATCTCTCTTTTGGCCTTGATTACTATCTGCAGACGTCTGGGCACGGAATTGACATATTTCCTGGAGTACTCTAAGTCAAGGTTTTGGGTCCATATCCTGAATGAGGCGAGGTGCTGATGAGGTGTTGCAGGAAGCAAGCTTGACTTTCTCGTTCCAGCAGATCTCGGTTGGGTTAAGGTCTGGAATTCCCAGGCAACTCCAGTAGTTGAATATTTTTCTCTGATAACCAAGTCATCACCTTTCTAGTCTTATGGCAGGGGGACTATCCTGCATAAAGTGATTACACCCTGAAACCTCATAAAGAAAGGAAGCAAATGGTCCTCTAGCACCTAATGTATCGTTCTCCATTCATTGTAGTGTTTTTAGGTAAGAAGTACAGCCCTTTCTTACCCCTTGTGTCACTAAAGTAACCTCAGATCATCACACTGTATGGGTTGTTCAACGTCTTCACTGTGAAACTAGAGTCATGCCGGATGACACCCGCCGGGCTACTCACTCTCGCCTGCCTTACCCATCTATTGTTCACTTCAGTCCTTGTATTTCTTGCAAATGCAAATCGTTTGCACTTTATTTCCTTCGTAAGCAGGGGTTTCGTGTCTGCCTGGAATTGAAAGAGCGATTGAGACCTTTGGAGATGCAGGTATTCCGTTGTGACAGGCATTTTTCTCATTCTGTAGTGTTGCATGTTTTATGTTGCTACTGTTGTGTCAGGATGTTGTGAGGTGACTGTGAGGTCATCCTCTTCAGGAAGAGTCTTCATGCTGCGGTTTGCTGGAGGTTATGGGAAATCTTGTAGGAAAAGAATGTAGAGAGTTGGAGAAAGAACTGCTCTATTGGGAACTCCATTGTAGAGTTTAAGGGTTTTAGAGGTGAAACCGCTGGTGATGACTCTGGTATGGCGGCCGGCTATGAAATTGGCCAACCACTTTTTTTATTGTTGTGGAAGATGGTATCAAGTATTTTTTGAAGGTGAATGTGTCAGAGGACGGTTTCAAATGCTTTTCTGATATATTTTGTCATTTGTATTGAGAGACAATGGGTTGTGATCCGTAGAATTAATCTAGGATGTGATCTGTAAGGCAATTGTGTAGAGTGATGGCAGAGTGGCTGGGTTTGAAGCTATGTTGTGAAAGTGAGAGTGGGATACTTTGCCTCATTCTGATATGGATCAGTTTGTCACAGAAACTGGATACTGAAGACAGAGATAATGCAAGGCGGTGGGAGGAGGGGGAGTTGGGTGGTATGATTATTAGTATTACCTTAGCAAGTCTCCAAATGTTAGGAATTTTGTTGTGTAATCAGGAGTGGTTGAAGATGTCAGTGAGTGCATGGACGTTTGACATGTAGTCACTGCGTGCTGTAGGAGAGTTCTTTAAGGTTTAAACCGCATTGCTTATATCACCGGGAGTGAAGGTTGGTTGGGCAGTTGGTTCTGGATGGGTTCCACTCCAGTTGAAAGTAAGGTAGAAGATAAGCCGTGTTCAGGGATGAGATTGGCTTGTGGCTAAATTTTGAGCAGTGTCTCATGAGTATGTCTGTGCGTTCTTTGGATGATGGGATGTCATAGGAATAGGTCAGAAGTGGGGTAAAGGTAGATCCTCTTTGCCGTGCGCCAATGTTGTGGTTTGACGTGTTGAAGAGGGAGTGCGAATTTGTGGTTTGACTTTCAGTGATCAATTTGGTGATACTGTTATCTTAACTTTGGATTTATTCTCTGATTTCTGTTGATTGTGAGTGATTCCGTCTGTGCTGATTTCTTTCTTTTATAAGGTGCGTAACTTGTGGAGAGAAGTTTGGGATATATTTCATTCGTATTTCTTGCTCATACCACTGCCAAGTCGACATACATTATTTCACTACAGATCTTTTCTCTATGTTCACTCAGCGCTTTTGTTCGTGAAGTTAATCACGAATCTTATGTCATTGCCTTAGACACATCCCAGGCTTTAAATAACGTTTACACTCAGGCACTTCCCTCCATACTTTCCTAACTTGGGTCTCCTGTCTCTGTAATAGCCCTGATCGCTTCCTTTCCAACGAACCACATAATCCACTTTGACAGACCTCACTCTTTTGCCCATAAGAGTTCAAAAAAAAAAAATATCTCCCCACAAACTAAGGATATGGTAACACGGCTTCAGTCATGGGACCCCACACTAAAGAGAAGGCGTCCTCCCAAGCAGAGAGGAATAGTTTTCCAACATTTTCGATTTTACTGTTATTTTCAGACTTGCCGCCTCCTCCTCCTCCTCCTCTAACCCCCCCCCCACACACACACACACACAAAATAGTCTCATAAGTGACGTACAAACATATCATGGATTTTGCACCTGTATATTTCCTTTCTCATTTCGAATCTGTGAAGCATATCGGAATGGGGAAGTAGTATCCTTGTAGAATCTATCAATAGTTGTGTTAACTCGTAATTTCTTGCAATATCTCTTTCACAGAACCATTTTTTCCTCTTTTCAATATCAAAGCATCACAATGCAGTCCTGTAGTAACATGAGCATGTTAGGTATAACCGTATCTTCTACTCTGTCCTGGAAACCCAGATAATCAGCAGCCGCTTCCCAAAAGCTCGAAGTGTTGTATAGCTTCCGCACTTACTTTTCTTGTGAGCAGTTATTATATATCTACATGGGTTACTATATTCTCCCAAGTAAAGGAATAGCGCTCACATATCTTGGGTGGCTCATCCTTCTTCATACTATTAACTGGAATGGGATTAAAAGCCTTCCGTCTCATTAATTTTCTTGGTATCATCTCCCTATTTGAAGGATACTGGATTGGCCTCTGTTCTCGTAAGCTGTCTGCAAGTGTCTCCACCCCCAAGGTTTGGACCCGTGGCACGCGCTTGGCTGCTGCTTCCTACAGTTTTTTGTGGCGTTTTCCTACTCGAGAATTGACTGGTTATGATGCCTCCTTTTAAGCTATGAAATTACCTTCCATCTTTTGTCCTTCCCTCTTTACAGGACCTTTCTTCCTTTAAGATTAACGTCTACAAACACCGGGCGACCCCCGGTTAATTTCGTTTTTATACTTTTAATTTTTTCTTTCGCTCTAGATGGCCTTGATCGAAACAATTTTGCTCTTAACAAGTGGGTCGTTATACAAAAGAAAAATGAAGCTTGAGGTACACACGTTCCTTCTTCTTCATTGTAAGTTTCTCAGACCTTTCGACACAGGACACGGAGTTCTTTGCTACCGAAACTCATTTCCTAGTTCATGTTTAACATAGATTATTAAGTTCTGTGTAGTGTATACGAATACATCTCTTCATGAAATCTTTTCTTATCTCTTCCTTTAACTGTCTCATTTAACACATAATCTAACTCAAGCATTACATGATGACTTTTCCAAAAGGTTTATCATTGTGATATTCTCAACATCCACGCTAATATGTGTGAAGATCATATCTAGGGAATATTGGTCAGTCACTTTCATCCTATGTACTTACTGACACGCTGGTGTAGAAGGTTTCCCATTACACCCTGTAAGAGCTTGTGTCTCCATGATTTTCTGTCAGAATGTGAATACAAATTGCCCCAGTTTATCTGTTGTTGATTAAACTCTCCCTTTATCAGTAACCTTCCTTCTCTGAGGTCATATTTTACTGATTCATGCACCATTATGATTGTTCTTTCAGTGTTATCATTGTGCATTTGCTCTGCATCGTTAAGATTCTTTGGGAGATTATATGACATCAGTACTACTATGAACTTGTATTCAGTAAGTATTGTCTGTGTGTGGACTCATAATACTATAGCCTACAACTAAAGGTTATCTCTTATTAGGAGAACCAGTCCTCCTCCTCCTTTGCTTCTCGTTCTGTCCTTGCTCTCATGTACCTTCTGGAAGAACAGGTGAGATCTTATCTCTTTAGTAAGCTTTGTTTCCAAAACTCCAACAGTATCAGGTGACTTTTTGCCTCATACGATCCTTAGATTCCAGCTCTTTACCATTTACTACTGATCCATCAGCATATGTATGTTACTGTAAGTCTGACATTACCTTTACCTAACAGTAATGACCTCTGTGCCGTGCAGGAGAGAATATCCTTCCCCAGACTTTTGCCATCTGATTGTCACTTTTGTTTTTCTCCCTCTCATCACTGAGTCTAACCCGTTTGATGATTACCCCACCGATTTCCACTCAGTTTTTTTCTAGATTTCCTTCCCTGTTTAAGTACCTCCAGGCTAGATGACTCGAGAGCAAAAGTAACCATAATTGGCTGTCTTCATATGTCTTAGCCACTAATTCTTAAATTCTTTTATCACAGACGTTGTATTTTGCAATTTTACAGCCTCCAGTAATCTCTTAATGAGCATTTCTTCTTCCTTTACCATTATGTAGAGTCTGGGCTTCATCCACTCCGAAAATGATAAAGAATTTACGTGTGTATCAGCCTCCTGGTACCACCCCACCGTATACTTTAATCTGTCAGCTATGATTGATCAACCTGTATGTGTCTCTTTCTTCTAAGAATCACAGTTCCTGTATGCTCTGCTTTTTTCTAAAGGTTTCATATACCAGACCCAAAATTCTGTTAACTGTTACATCTCTTAACAGTGAGTGTTATTCTATCCGCAGCTTCGCTCAGTCTCCCGGACACTTCTTTTACAATGTCCTCAGGTTCTTGTCCCTTTGCATCAGCCATTATGCTCTGAATCTGTTGCCCAGTGTAATTATCTATTTTTCAATTGCCTATTTTTGTGCTGTATGGGGAGGGAGTCTTACACTCGTGGGACCCTATCTCTTTAACACTCTTGACTATCATAAACCTTCTTAAACTTATAGGTACAACCTGAATTAACCATGTCCTGTCATTCTGTTTTATTAATCCACTACTTCTGAAATATAAAAGTACTTAATTTTTTTTTGCGTAGTTTCGTGTTATATTCTCTGGTTTCTCTATCTTTACATCCCTCGAAGAACTGTTTACTGTTCACTTTATCGATCTTTTTTAAGAATTTAGAGGTTGTGTTCAGGTCACCCTCTCTCTTCGAAGGTGGTTTGTGTAAAGCCTTTAGCCTTTTCATCTAACTTAACGCTCTTCCTTCTGGTCCCACCTGTGTTGCTCTCCTCTGAACCTTCTCTGAAAGCTAATTGTGCTTCTTTAGGGACGGTGACCAAACAAAAGAGGAATAATGTGGGTTTGGCCTTACGCATAATGTGAATAGATTGCTGTATATCCTTATCCAGGAACTTCAATGAAATTCTTATATTTTCCAAAAGACTGCTGATTTCCTTTACTATACTTATAAGATGGAACTCTGGTGGCAAGTTATGAATGATGTTAACTCCAAAGTCTTTCTAATACGCATACTTATGTACAAGCATCAAACCAACTTTAAAGACTTTCAAGGTCCAATTGTAAATTGATGCAATCCTCCCCGCCTTTCACTTCCTTTATGAACTTTGCATCATATGTGTGTATGTAATTACCTATTTGTAACCACCTAAGGTGGAGGCTTCGGCCATGGACAAAATTTCACATCTAGGCCGAGATTTGATTGAAAAATATAGAGGTTGATGAAAGGGAGAAAAAAGAAACCAGAAAAATACCTTGAGAATTTTGGAGGAAGCGAGAAACCCCTCATTTGAAATTTGTCAGGTCATAGGTATTGAGGTGTATGAAACGTTAGAGAAATCCAAAGCTTCAAGGTGTTAGGAAAAAGTTATCAGAACGGTCCGCCCTTGAGTTGCCAACGGCCAGACAGTAATCTTATTAATGTACGATCATCATCTCTCAAAGATTTTTGGGTATCCTTTGTAGTTGCTCTAGATATATCCAAGTCTTTGTATAGGGTGTGGCAACTGGGTCTCATCTCCAAGCTCCCTTCTTTTGGCTTCCTTCCCTCACTTTGCTCCCTCATATCTAGGTTCCTTTCTAGTCAGTTTGCCTCCGTAATTGTTCATGGGTTAGCTTCTGTCCCTTTCACCAACAACAGCTGTTGGAGATATCACCGATATCTTTTCTTCAACAGATAACCAAATGCACTCATATTCTGATAATTGAAGACTGTTTTCCTCAAATCCATCACATCTGCTTCATCATTTCTCACTCGATCTGCATCTCATTTCGACACAACATCTGTAGTGAACTCAAACTTGGGCAGGATATCTCTGCGGGATAGAAGAAATCTGCGTAAGTTCAATGTCTGTGACCCCCAGATTCTGCTCATCTCTCTAACACAAATCTCTCACAATTTTCCTCTCTTTTGACGAATCTGTAATTCGAGTTATTGACTCTATGAGGTTCTTTGGTATCACTGTAACATCCACACTATTTTGGAAACATCACAGTACGGAAATAGCTCAGAATGCCTCTGAAGAATTGGAAGGTCTGCTTACTCTGAGAAGTTACTCTGTTCATACAAAGGATTGATCCGTCCTTGTATGGAGAACTGTTCTCACATCTGGGATGGTTCTAGCCCTGAATCCTTGACAGAGTTGAGTCGAAAGCGGTCCGAGTTATCAACTCTACCCAGACTAATCTCAGACCTTGACACACTTTCCCTACGCCGCAGTGTTGGTTCACTTTCCCTCTTTTACACGTATCACTTTGAGTTTTGCTTTCGATATCTGGCTGTATGTGCGTCTTCACCACTAGCTAGACCACACAATACTCGGCAAGGTTCTGCGTCACATTTGTGATTACTGTGTGGCCGTTAGCAACTCAAGGGTGGGCCAATTTGATAACTTTTTCTTTTCTTACACCTTGAAGCTTTGGAACTCTCTACCCTCTCATGTTTGTCCCAGCAATCATTACCTGACACTGCTTAAAAGACAGGTTTTTCACTTCTTTCAAAATCTGTGGCTAGTTCTCCTTGTGTCTTCTTTATCCCTTTCATTAATCGCTTCATATTTCAGTGAAGGCCCGGCCTTGATGTGGACTTTTAACCCTGACTGGAGTCTCCAACGAAAGAAGAGGAAAATATCTCGAGTGTGTGTGTGTGTGTGTATGTGTGGGTGTGTGTACGCGCGCGCGAACGTTGTTTAACTTATGTTTCTATTCTGTCGTTATATTCGTATGAAGTTTAATAATAGAAACTCTAAATGAATCTATGAATTCGGAATATATGACAGAAAAACTGATCCATATATGTTTTATGAAACAGAAAACAAGATAGTGTTAAACTAGGCCAATATTAGAAGCATCACATATTGCACTATTTATGAATAAATGAATCAGATGCAGATATTGTGTTATAATTGTTTAGTTATGATTTTCCACACCTTTATTGGCTTACGCTGAATTCGTTGCAAAGTGTGGATTGTGGGTTTTTGCGAAAAATATGAATTCACAGCAAGTATATATATATATATATATATATGTATATATATATATATATATATATATATATATATGTATATATATATATATATATATATATATATATATATATATATATATATATATATATATATATGAAGGTGAAATCGCACTTCAATAGGAGTTCATACAATTTATTTAACATGTAATTTTTCTACACATGTGGCAAGACATGTTTCGTGGAGACAATCCACCTCATCAGGTACCACTACTTAACAAAGTCATTTAAATCCCAACACCACACTTGGTTCCCGTCGTACAATGCCATTCTTTCTAGGCCAAGCACTATCTGCTATGTCTATTTGGTAACCCTTGTAAGGGAGAGTGATTAAAGAGGGTTAGGTGGCGGGGGTTGACCTGGGTAGCTGGGTGTGTCATGAACAACTTATTTACATTTGCCTGGGGGCAAATTAAAGTTCTTCGTATTAGCAGTTAAGACAGATTCAGTGACGTTACGTGTGGCATAATCAGCAGCGTGGTATGAAATAATGGGATTTTCAAGATAAGTGGGGTGATTATTTTCATGACAGTGTTTAGCGATCGCATTTTTGTGGTCATCCCACTGTACTGAATGACGGTGCCAATAACACCTCTCCGTTACAGTCTTACCGGTCTGGCCTACATTAATATATTTACCTGCCTTGCAAGGTATGTAAATGATATCCATGTTGAATGTGATTTCAAACTGGTACGTTCAAAAGAAGATCCATTTGATGACCTCTTAGAATATTTGGTTGATATCTTATATAATATTCATTTAACCTGTTTCAAATTCTCTTTCAACAGAATCAATAAGATTGTGTATAGATTAATGTGTTTTCAGTTTAATGGAGAAAATTATGCTCAGAAATTTGGTATGGTGATGGTAATCCTCTTTCACCACTATTATTTGATGTTTACATGGAATTCTTTCAAACAAAATTACTAAGGGATATCTAATCCTCTAATGCAATTTGATCTAGGTATGTAGATAGTATTTTTTGTGTTTGGCCAATAAACAAAAATTTACAAATATATCTACCTTTACTTAATGGTTTAGAACCTCCTATCACCTTTAGTAACCGTAACTCGTCTACCACGTAAAAGATCTTTGAATCTTCTTTTATTAGATACGCAAAGAATTGTAACATTGATATTAGTGAATGTCTATCTACAAATTGGACAGCTTTGTCGTAAACAAAATTTGTAAACAGTTTTTTGTCCGTATACTAAGAATTCTATGACAGGCATGATGCCACATCCGAACACTACCAACCCGAACACCACCATCCGGTAACGCTTGTTTACCAGTGACGTCTTAGTTATGTCTCTTTTACCAAGGAGAAGCTACGGACTTCTCACTGTTTTAGTTTTTTCTGTGATGGGAGGTTCTCTAGCTAGTATATGTCGTCAGTTGTAAGATTACGATCATAGGAAAAACTAGAATGTAGCTGAAAATGAAAAAGCAAAAGAACAGAAGAAAACGTTTGGTCGACCCGTGTTAAACTAGAAGAAAACACGAAGAGATTACCTCCAAATTTATACATTAGTGAGTACAGTACAATATACAACTACAATCATAGTCAGTATATGGTATGAATGGCAAGAGTCTACACTCTACCTTTATAGGTAAAGTTTAATAGAATCTGATAACATACTTCGATATCCTCTTGTAGGTAGAATCACCTTCGTAACCAGCATTTGCTTGACAATTCTTCATGATCGAAACCCACTTTAATTCCCTCCTTAAAGTCCCCTATGCTTTTGTCAGCTCATTTCCATGAGCCACCTGATGAAACTGAATATCGAGTAAATAGAAAAACAGTAATTTCAGTTTAAACTGAAGCCCAAATGTTTTACAGTAGTTCCGGAAATTAGCTGCCGAATGCTATTCTGGGATATTCACCGTCATTACTACACCTCATGAAAACCAAAACACTGACACAGCGTTTTCATTATAATTGAAAAATAGATTTACAGATATAGAGTAATACATTAACCACTCCTGTATTAATCCTCTCATAATTACCACTGTATTGATGTTGTCATAACCTGGACTTTAGCACATACCACACAAAATACTACTCGTAGCTGTAGTTGTATTTGCACTGTACTCACTGTATTCACTGATGTACAGGATTGTGAATCATTGGATACAATGAAGTTTATCAGAGCTCAGTGAAGGGTTAAGAGACAAACCTTCTTGGCTATATATAGATGTGCAGCTCATCCATTGCAACACGATATAATAAGCCTTTTGACACAAGTTCTAAGAATATAAGACTTCAATAATCCTGGCGACTGAATTACCTTGTCCTGCTTCTCCCATTGGCGTAACACGTACCCAGGTTCTGAACGCGCGTTTAATTCACTTGCTCAGCGGCTTATAACTATCTTTCAGGCTGACTCCAGTAATTACTCAGTGCTTGCTCATTCTTACTGATGTTTTTTAGCACAAACGTGAGGGCTGTCCCTCACATTGCACTGGTGCTGGTTGCTGCTGATTCAGAGAACTGTTCGGTGTTGTGACGGATACGATCTGTACTTTTCTTCCTAAGCTTTCCACTAGCAGCCCTGCACCCAGAAATTGCACAGTCATAACACACACACACACACACACACACACACACACACACACACACACACACACACACACAAACACAAACACACACTTTTTTTATCTATGTTAAATTATTGCTGGACATATTTCTAAGAGTCCCGGTGTTACCCAGGCTATTTAAAAACTCACGTCCGCTTCACAGCATGTCATATATATATATATATATATATCTTTCTTTCAAACTATTCGCCATTTCCCGCATTAGCGAGGTAGCGTTAAGAACAGAGGACTGGGCCTTTGAGGGAATACCCTCACCTGGCCCAATTCTCTGTTCCTTCTTTTGGAAAATTAAAAAAAAACCGAGAGGGGAGGATTTCCAGCCCCCCGCTCCCTCCCCTTTTAGTCGCCTTCTACGACACGCAGGGAATACGTGGGAAGTACTCTTAATCCCCTATCCCCAGGGATATATATATATATATATATATATATATATATATATATATATATATATATATATATATATATATATATATATATATATATATATATGCAAAAAAAAAACAGACAAATGAAGCACGATAAGTCCCCAAGTGCACTTTCGTGTAATGATCACATCGTCAGTGGAGACAGAAGAATGAAATATAAAACGTAGAACAGTCAGTTGATATACAAGGAAGTGACGTACCAAAGGCGCCATTGGTAAACACTGTGACCTCCTGCAGTATATGTATATTGTGTGTGTGTGTGTGTTACTGTTTACACCGACAGTGAAAGGTCACCTTCGGCGAGATTGTGTCGTCATCAGTGGACAGACAGGAGTACAGATTCATCGAAGAACTTCCCTTCCCGTTTACTTCATTGTTTCCGTGGTATCGGTTGTACCACTACGTTAGAGCTGTGAGAGACTCATGAAGAGTATCCTGGTGCCATCTTATTAGAAAATAGATGTTTGTAGGCTACACATCTTTCTATTTTGCTAGGTAGGGAGAAGTTCTTCCCGATGTGTTTCGTTCAAGTTATTCATATAAGAACTTCCAAGTGTTTTTCGTTTTTTTTTTTACCTTGCGTATCCACATGGAGTCTGTATATGATTTCGTAGTTATCAACGTTTCGCTGTTCCATCATGAGAACATATTCTCCAATGAATCATCTTGACATGTCAGAAGGTAGATGTAAGGGAAATGAAAACATGAGTCACAGTGCAGGGAATGCGACAGGTGGAAATTTCGTCAGACCGTTGAAGACATCGGCTGTGATTGGTTGCTGAAGAGATGCAGAAATCGGCTGTGATTGGTTGCTGAAGAGATGCAGAAATCGTCTGTGATTGGTTGCTGAAGAGATGCAGAAATCGTCTGTGATTGGTTGCTGAAGAGATGCAGTGTACGATCTTGTTCGTTACTTTGTAGGCTAGATGTGAGTAATTTGTTGTAAATAAGGACAGCCTTTATCGTGTAATGATGATTGGTATCTCTAATGTGCTAAAATTTACAAACTCCGATTTGACTTTTATAAGAACCTCGCCTAAGTCATTTTTTTCCCCCTCTTTTCATTTGAATGGAAAGATAAATTTATTTCTTCGATGCCACCAGTAGGTTGGAGGCGCTAGTGTTAACCTTGACCTTAGTCTAAGGCTGTGTTGTGAGATGCAACAGACCCCCCCCCTCCCTTCTTTCAGGTGTACAGCGCCCACTTCCTACCTTACACACCCCCCCTCCCTCGCCAGAGCCGAAAAAGTGACGATTTAATCCTGGTTAAACAATGGCTAGAACTCGCTTTGTTCAAGTTAATGCTGTCCAAACATGAGCTTCGACCTAACGAGGCCAGCGCTCACTCCTTCTTCTGTTCATATTAATAGCCCGTAGGTGGTGAGGTGAGCATTGCCTGCGTCAACTCTATGGTAGTATGGCCCACCTTCAGAAACATCACTCAGCCTATCGCTTTAGTCTGTGGAGAAATAATTTGATGGACTGCTGGTGGTGAAACCCACTCGAACACCCTCACTCACTGACGCTTGAATCTTCAGTATTATTTAAAATGATGGACTTCCGTGGTGTAGCGGTTAGCGTTCCTGACCGTGACGCATTCACGGGCCGCCCAGGGTCGAGCCCATAGGTTGCGGCAGTCGGTCCACAGTCAACCCAGCCGTTCATCCACCTGTAAGGGTTGGTGGATAAAATGGGTACTTGGCTCAGGCTAGGATATATAGATTTATATATACCTTTAATAGGATGGCCTTGATTAGGGCCTCAGCTACCTTCTCAACTAACATTAAAACAAAAACAAAAATGGTGATAGTTGACAGGATGATAACGTGGCCTGTCTCCCAGCTCCTGACATTTACATCTCTCTTACCCTAAACAAAAGGTCCTCTCCCTCTGCCTACTCTTTTTCGTGCTAGTTTTGACATCTACATCTCTCTTACCCTAAACAAAAGTTTCTCTCCCTCTGCCTACTCTTTTTGTGCTAGTCTTCTGTGTTCTCTCCTTTTTTTGCAACCCATTACCTCCCAAATCCTCTTGATCACGATGCCTTTTCTAACCCTCCTCCTCGCTTCACACTGCCATGAGCTAGAAATAAAGGAGGACTAATGATACTTCAGTAATCCGTGAGTGTAGTAAAAGGTGACCGAAAGGGGCGGGAAGAGGGTGACGAAACCCCTCTCCTTCTTGTATTTCAGTTTCCAAAAGAAGGAAAAGAAGAAGGAGCCAAGGGAGGGAGGTACTCGTCCTCCTGGAAGGGGTTTCTGGATTTACGTGGATGTCACCAGGTGGAGAAGGGAGAGAGAGGTGGTAGTATGTTATGGAAGTGGAGCCAAGCTCAAAGGGAAAGGAAAAGGACGGCTTTGGAATGTGCTATGGAACAGATGATAAGGAATAGGAGTGTAGGTTACAAAATGGAAGGATTTGCGTGCAGGACAGAGTGCTGGGAGTCGGGTGCAAGAGAGAGAACGCAAGATTAGTAAGCAGGAAACAGGAAGAAGAGTGTAGAAAATGCGTGTAGGAAGTGAAGTGCAACGCGTAATACGTAAGAAGTAATGGATAGTAAAAGTTACAGGGAGAGTTGTAAAGTTGGTAGGAATAACATCGAGGAACAGTTGTAATGAGTGGTATGAGAGGAAATAAAATGCAAAACATAAAACGTAGGAAGCATTATACAGTGTCGTGAAGTGCAGGAACAAACTGCATGGAGCAGTGTGCAAGAAACAGGATGAGCTGATTGGTATGTAAGGAATAGGGAGCAAGGAACATTATTTAGAGGGTAGGGAACATTGTACAAGGGACGGTGTGTTCAAGGGACGGTGTGTTGGGTGTTGAAAGCAGAACACAGAGAACATGGTACTGAGAACCGCGTCTAGGTAAGATGCAGAAGGAACACTATGTAGTAAAACGTAAAGGAACATTCGAAGTATGCAAGGACACAGTATGGAAAAAGAAGATTGTATCGTGAAGGTCATGTAAAAAGACACAGCAATCAAATAATAGTGTGTAGTGAATGGTAATGCACAAATCCGAATACAGAATACAGCGTGCTGTGTACTGTGGTAATGCTTAGTGTGGAAGTACAATTTACAGTAGTGGTATATACTCAAGAGTGGTAGGAAGATCCGTGTTTGAGTGTGCAGTGCTTGGAGAAACGCGAACGGGGAAGTATGACTGGATGAATGAGCTAGAATATGAAGGTCACAGTCGTAACATAACTCATGTTCAGCAAATATAATTCACCGTCTTCTGCTTCAGCAAGAAATGATTTTGGCATTGTCTGAGGAGAAATAAGGGATGGGCCGCCAAAGGACAAGTGTCCATACCAGCCAGGGTATGGCCTTGACAAATCTTTAGCTGCATAGTATTGTCATCTATTATATGAAGCATAAAATCCCCTCGATAAGCCATTACCTCTGTCTTTTATGGTTTGGTATACTTAAAGGAAATAAACAGGCTATGTGAATGGAACAATAAAACAGTTCCATAAACATGAAATAGTAACATAACTCTAGAGTTACAACTCTGTGTCTTGATCACAGAGTTATTGCTCTTGAGAGGATTGTGACCTTCGTCTGGAGACACTGACTGAAATATTGAGAACTAGTATTTGGGTTAAGTCTTGGTCTTGGTGATTAGTGATGGTAATGCTTGGAAGAACACAGTCAGTTTATAAATGTTATAACACGAACTATCTACACCCGCAAGGAGGCAAGGGTTAGTCTGTATTCCCACAGATGTAAATTCCCATTAGCCAGGTTCTTGTAAACTTAATCATTACCAACGTCCCACTTGTAAGTATGATCAGCTCTGACCATAACATTGATAACCAGCTGATGAACCTCACCGACCTGATCCATACCAGGATGATCTTTTTAGCCAGTTCGATCGCGATCATCCCGACATCTATTGGTCAAACTTTGGCCAGGTTACCTATACTTCTTTAGATAAGAGGAAGTCTATTATCAGGCGGTCTGTTAATCAGACGGTGGAAGATTTGAACGCTGGGGACTATACTGTTGATGCTCTTCGCGCACCGTTGCCCATTATGTCGTTTACGATCCGACGACTGGCAGATAGACTATTGTAGACTTAACCTCATCTGTTCGTACACTTCTCGTTACGTTGTTGTAGGCTAAGATCGTAGCTATTGCTGGCTTGCGTCTCCGACTGCTGTCCATTCTGCAATTACTTACGGATAAAGATTTGAGAAGGATTGCGTCTCTTTGCCTCTAACAGTTTTGATAGCCTTCTGGAATGATTTTATGTGAGACAGAGTGATGGTAAGACACGATACCTCTGGGTTATTGTTACTGTATCAAGAGAGACCATACGTCGGTCGTTGTGTGATGTCTCTGTAAAGTATAATCATTTTCACCTGTGTTCACTGATCACAGCGAAGAATATTTGTTTTTCTTATAATGGAATACCTAATTAACCTTTACCACTGCCCTGACATTTGCTTTCATCCACGACATTCTACTCCACCCAAACTTCACCCGAATCTAATCTAATTTAGGGACATATATAATGCAATAGAGCTGCAAATCTATGTTTCAAGACATGAGCAGAGGAAGCTTAATTGTGAAAAAAAAAATTCTGTCAGTGAATAGGCATATTGCTACCTGTGGGCAGGAGATTTGAAAGTAACACATCTGTAACGACAATTCAATGTGACTGATTGTTACTACCATTAAGATTTACCTCTAACAATTCCTTCGACTTTTCTCTTTAAAGCCTTTAAAACGGGATTATGATAATGCATATACAATCACAGACACATTTTGTAAATTTAGTTAAACGATAAAGTTGCTTCTTAAAATCAAAAGGAAAAGTTATAGTGAAGAATTTATAGATTCCGCTGTTGGTAAGGGACATTGTCCGAATTTGATTACCACAAAGAGTGGTCAGTAATGTTTACTTCCTCTTGTATTTCATATATCTCCAGGAACTCTGATCTTCCCATGTTTCATAATAGTAGAAGTAGAGAAGTGTTACCGTAATCTAGGAATATATATATATATATATATATATATATATATATATATATATATATATATATATATATATATATATATATATATATATATATATCCCGGGGGATAGGGGAGAAAGAATACTTCCCACGTATTCCCTGCGTATCGTAGAAGGCGACTAAAAGGAGAGGGAGCGGGTGGCAGGAAATCCTCCTCCCCATTTTTTTTTTTTCCAAAAGAAGGAACAGAGAAGGGAGCCAGGTGAGGATATTCCCTCAAAGGCCCAGTCCTCTGTTCTTAACGCTACCTCGCTAACGCGGGAAATGGCGAATAGTATGAAAGAAAGAATATATATATATGTATATATATATATATATATATATATATATATATATATATATATATATATATATATATATATATATATATATATATATATATTCCTAGCCTTAGCCAAGTACCCATTTTATTGACCAACCCCTCGGGGTGGATGAATAATTGGGTTGACTGTGTGCCCGGTTGTAAAGTAAGGTTCTGTAAAATGTTAGCTGCTGTTATTATGAGTCTTATTAGATTCGACCGATGTAGAACCCTTGCTCATGGATGTGAGATGAAGGGTATTTGATTACATTAATCGAATATTTACTTACCTATTAGGGGCGATCATAGCCTCGTGGTTACTTTCCTTATTATTACGCAAAAGGTCCTGGTTACGAATCATGGCTGTTGGAGGATCTTATGTTCTATGAAAGCTTATGTTCATATGCACTATATTCGTGTTCATATACCTCCACGTTTGTACGGTAAGGTTCTTTTAAATGGTCGCTGCGGGTAATGAAAGCTTGATGGGATTTAAGCGGTGTAGATCCCGTTGCTCATGGATATAAAACGAAGGGTCATTTCCCTATCCGGGGCGATTGTAGCCTAGCGGTCAGCGTTATGGAATGCAATGTAAAAGGTTATGGGTTCGAATCCTGACTGTTGGAGGTACTGTATGTTCTATGAAAGTACGTCTTCATATGCACTATATATATATATATATATATTATATTTATTTATTTATTTATTTATTCATTTTGCTTTGTCGCTGTCTCCCGCGTTAGCGAGGTAGCGCAAGGAAACAGACGAAAGAATGGCCCAACCCTCCCACATACACATGTTTAAACATACACGTCCACACACGCAAATATACATACCTATACATCTCAATGTACACCTATATATACACACACAGACATATACATATGTACACATGTACATAATTCATACTGTCTGCCTTTATTCCCATCCCCACCTCGCCACACATGGAATAACAACCCACTCCCCCATCATGTGTGCGAGGTAGCGCTAGGAAAAGACAACAAAGGCCCCATTCGTTCACACTCAGTCTCTAGCTGTCATGTAATAATGCACCGAAACCACAGCTCCCTTTCCACATCCAGGCCCCACAGAACTTTCCATGGTTTACCCCAGACGCTTCACATGCCCTGGTTCAATCCATTGACAGCACGTCGACCCCGGTATACCACATCGTTCCAATTCACTCTATTCCTTGCACGTCTTTCATCCTCCTGCATGTTCAGGCCCCGATCACTCAAAATCTTTTTCACTCCATCTTTCCACCTCCACTTTGATCTCCCACTTCTCCTCGTTCCCTCCACCTCTTCTCCTATATATATATATATATATATATATATATATATATATATATATATATATATATATATATATATATATATATATACATGCAGGAGGGTGAAAGGAGGGCAAGGAATAGAGTGAATTGGATCGATGTGGTATACCAGGGTTGACGTGCTGTCAGTGGATGGAATCAGGGCATGTGAAGCGTCTGGGGTAAACCATGGAAAGCTGTGTTGGTATCTATATTTGCGTGTGTGGACGTATGTATATACATGTGTATGGGGGTGGGTTGGGCCATTTCTTTCGTCTGTTTCCTTGCGCTACCTCGCAAACGCGGGAGACAGCGACAAAGCAAAAAAAAAAAAAAAAATATATATATATATATATATATATATATATATATATATATATATATATATATATATATATATATATATATATATGTATTACGGTAAATTCGATTTATGTTGTTTACGCAAAATTTTGCGTTTACCACTTCATTATAATTTACTGTTTATGCTCACATTTTTAATGAGTAATTATTCCATTCAATGAATAATCACAAAAAAGATCGCCACTGAGAAGTACCGGAATATTTTCCCACCAAAAGTGTAAGGCACGAGTGAATGAGACAAATTACAGATTCATATAGTATTTCTGAATGTACACACGGTAATAAAGAAAATATTTTACTCCTTTTTGTATAAAACGAAATGGCACAAAGGACGAAGGATTTTGAGAAATTTTTTCTGATCTGGCCACGCATTGGTATCCGGTTCTTCCTCCAGGATGTAATTAATCGATTTCTAGCGTCATTGTCTGTCATACTTTATAAAAAAGAATGTTTAATGATTTCAAGTTTCGATGGACATAACCATAAAGTGGGTCTACCATAATCATTATTCTGTTTGTCTCACAATCACGCTTACCATCCCTATCGCGACAACACGAGGCATATTGATCATTTCGAAATTCATTGGGACACATTCGGGAAGATACTTTTTTTCCATTCGTGAAGATACTTTTTTTTTTCCATTCGTGAAGATACTTTTTTTTCCATTCGGGAAGATACTTTTTTGCCATTCGGGAAGATACTTTTTTTCATCGTGTGTACATAGTGATCAACTCTGACGAAAGAAAGCAAGCGGTGTCCGATGAGAGAGCGCTCCTCACTACTAATGACTGGATAACCACAATGATTTCTATAATACCTTCGTGTGAAAGATGTCCAGGAAGATACCATTGTCCAGAGGAGGAAAACCCACAGGGAGCGCCTCAGAGTGGGTGAAATGAGGTGGCTGAATTAGCAGGAATGGAGGACGAGTCTCCGCACTCACCGCTCCAGCAGTGGCGTGAGTGAATCAGGGAGAGTGTCGGCGTGACGTCTCTCTATCCCAGGGAAGGAGGAAAGGCGGCTCAGTGAGCGAGACACGGAAAATAAGGCACAAGTCGCTTCGTCTTGGCAGCACCAACTGTTCCTTTCCTGTACTTCTTTGCTTTCATCTCGTCAGGAAAAAGAAGAGATATGACCTAATATCGGAAAACAGTCAGATGTTTGTGATGAATGGTTACACACGAATGGATATATTTATTCACTTTTCCTTTGTCATTGCCTGAAGTACTTGCTCATACCCGTCACAACGCAACATAGTCATTCCACCAATCTACCGACTTGGTGGCTTTGCATATGACAGATTCCACTCCAACGAACTTTATCTATTGATTCCAGTGTTCCTTGACTCTGACAGCAGTCATAACACTCGCACTTCCAAATGTTTATCATAACTCTTTTAATATTCCAGTTTAATGGCGTTTACGGTGGACAGACCGAAGTGACAAAGCCAGTAAACTGTAGTTTCTTTTAAGTAATTCTCCTGTATCTGTTGTTGGTTAGGGATACCCCTTCAGGTACTGTGGGTTTTCATCCTTATCTTACAGATTGGTTCATTCGATGAGGCTCAACGCCCGCAGTCTCCCCATTTGATCAACACTGCGGTCCCTTGAATCCTGCAGAAAATCAAGGGCTTGTAACGTACCAATTTTCCAGTCAGTGGGTGTGGAAGGATGGAATGAAAGTGATTTTGAGCGCTCGGGGCCTGAATATGAAGGAGGATGTGTACGGGAAAGAGTGAATTGGAGCGATGTGGTATACAGGGGTCGTTGGCCTGAACTAGAGCATGTTACAGCTGGAGGAAACCAAGGAAAGGTTTAAGGAGCCTGGTTGTGAACGGGAGTCTGTGGTTTCGGTGAATTACACATGACAGCCTGAGAATGGTTGTAGGTGGTTGAGGCATTTTCTTCGGGAAGCGGCGAACAAGTGTAAAAGACTACATATATATATATATATATATATATATATATATATATATATATATATATATATATATATATATATATATATATATATATATATATATATATATACGAAGGTGAAATCTCTGTTCAGTAGGAGTTCGCAGAAATCTATTTAACATGTATAGAAAAATTGCATGTTAAATAAGATTATGTGAATTCATACTGAATTGCGATATCTCCTTCATGATTATCATCACGGACTAGTGTGTTGAATATATATATATATATATATATATATATATATATATATATATATATATATATATATATATATATATATATATATAGCCTTAGCCAGGTAACCAATTTATCGACTAACCTTTAGTGGAGGGTGAACAGCTGGGTTGACTGTGGAACGACTGCCGCACCCAGAATGCGCCATGGTCAGCAACGGTACCCGCTACACCACGGAGGTCCATGATAGATGTACAAACATATGACTCGGTTTTGTTGCAAAATATTAGATTTCAAACTATTTCTGATAGGATTTAAGAAATGGTGAAATAGCTTCAAGCGTCAACTTTATATTATATCTAGGGAATCATTTCCGCCCTGCACTTCATTCGATATTAAACTCGATGAAGCTAAAATTATAGACTCGGGCCAATGTCGGAAAGTAGATTTTCTAACATTATGTTTCGTGCCCTCACTGTTCTGTAGATTGATTGGGAAATAAAAATGTAACTGCCAAAAAAGTAGATGACGTGTTTACCAGTTGTCTTCTCAAATAGATTTGATTTCTAATAATGGTTGCTTGTTTTATTCATTTTTTTTAAATCACCAGGACGTTTAAGGATAAAGTTCACGAAATTCAGTTTTGGTTAGGTTGATTATATTTGGCTTTTTGGCTTATCGAATGTTAGGTCGATGAGACTGCTAACACCAAGTTATAACCCGTAATCGAAAAGTCTCGGACGTTTTCTTAAGGTGTTCAGAATCATTCCAACGCCAAAGACACTCAAGACTGACTGTTTCACTGAACGAGTCGAGTCCATAGTAATACGAAAGGTATTATAAAGCCACATTCTTATTGCCAGCGTATTCAGAGGAAATTTGTATAGGGATAAGGGAAGAGACTTCAAAAAGAATTCCATATTGTAATGTTCACACATCTATATGGACAGAATATATTAGAGCAGTCATCAGTTATCAAGCAATACATATATTACCACTTCGTACACAAAAGCTCTTCTCGTCCGTCAGCTATGGGTCTTGTAGCTGTCAAGTGACGTCACAGTCATCATTCGTTATTTTGAACACATGTCAGCGTCATGCGCCAACACCAACCCACTACGCTAAGGAATCTTGGATTTGGAGAAGTGCTTCTCAGAGTGTGGTGGACATACTTCGTTTTCTTAAACACCCACGCCTAAGGTAGCAGCATATCCTGTTTCCACAACCCTCACCTCTGCCATGAACAGTGTTGCGCGTGAGATAGAAAATGTGTTGGTGGAGCTTTATCCAATCCACAAGAAAACTGCTCAAGGCAAGAGTAAAATGCCTTTCTAAATCACAGTAGCTTCCTGGATGAAGAGGAACTTCAGGGAATGTTAAGAGAAAAAAAGCCATTTTACTTCCGGTTGAATTCCGTTCCTTCATCCGGCTTGCCACTTTGAAACTTGTTTTCTTCCCAGTGTGTTCATTACTTACAAAGGTTATATTGTCCAAGAGAGATTAAAAGTACAGTTGGCTTGAGAGCCTGAAAAGAAGACAGATAGACGAGAGAGAGAGAGAGAGAGAGAGAGAGAGAGAGAGAGAGAGAGAGAGAGAGAGAGAGAGAGAGAGAGAGAGAGAGAGATTAGCACACACAACAAAACTTTGCCGAAAGGCAGTGCCAGTGCGTAGCGCTCACCGCAGGAAAAATCTAAGGTGACGAAGAACGATTGGTGTGATAGGTGTTTTCAAGTGCTATGTGTGAGATGGAGAGATTATATGTTTGTTGGACTGAAAGCCAGCAGCACTCGTGTGGGAGAGGCAGAAGGAAAGGGCGAAAGGAGTGAAACTTGATAGCTCATCAGTTCTGGCTCACTAAGCAGCCGTCAGTCACCCTCACGATACCCAGGCGGGAAGTGATGGAAATACACCTCTCTGGTTGGTGGATGCCTACCACCCACGAGAGAGAGAGAGAGAGAGAGAGAGAGAGAGAGAGAGAGAGAGAGAGAGAGAGAGAGAGGTGACACTGGGACCGTAATGCTAAAGCTTTTACAGCAAGGCTATTGTCAGTTGGGAAATCAATCATTAAATGCGAACTGAAAGTCCGTGATCTTCTGAAAAACCACAAACTAAATCGAAGACCCGTAATGTAATAATAACAGGAAGCAAAAAACTTGTCATTTTTATCGATTGGGAATCAACAGCTGTGCTTTTTTGTATGCTTAAATGGAGACTTGACAGTTTTATTAATATCAGCCTAAGCTATTTGACCTTTGTGATAAAACGAACTCTTTCTAACATTTGGCATATACAGTCGGCTGAACAAGCTCGCAGAGAACTTACTGGTACAAGGTGGGGCAGTAGTATAGTAATAATGTTTTTGTGAGATATACCGTGTAAGTTAGAATACTTTTAATTCATTCTTAACTTTCAAACAGACAAAAAACAAACATTACTCGTGTAAAATTGAACAATATCAGACGCAAAAAGAAAGAGAAAAAAAAGAATTTGGGATGACGTGGATCATTAAGATGTACACATGTGCTTCTGTTATGATGAGTCGAGAATCTAACTGCACGTACTTCACAGCAGTTGTCGTACTGCGGTAGTCAAGAGGCCTTTATACACTTGGCGCATCGTTAGTGTCCTTTGCTCACCATTGACTGCAGTTAAAGAAAAAGAAAATGAATTATAGGATTATACTGAAACGTAATAACTATTACCCTTCATTCGCCTTGACATCTGCATACATTCTTCCCTTCCAACCTCACTTAGCGTGGTTTTAGCCTGCCGGTCGAAACAACGTTTGAAACAGTATTGTTTCAGTTATGACTGTGAACCCTGAACCGAGGTATTGCCAGGGACTACTGCCACGCTTTGGAATCAGAACGTAACGGAGCAGTACCAAGTTTAGACCATCAGCCGAAATGAATCAACTAAACGCAAAATCAACCTTCAGAAGAGTCATAGGAATGAAGCAGGTTTGGATCTCTTTATTGCTTTCATTGCAAGGGATCTTGGTGTGTCGTAAGCTTCAGTTTATAAGTGGTGTAGAAAATAGGACGAGGAGGGGAATCTACGCAATCGCTCGAGGTCAGGTGCATCCAGGAAGGTCACGCCTGCAGAAGACCAACAGACTCTTGGGGAGGTGGCAGTAGATCCCTTCTCTAATGCTGTAGCTATCCAGGATCACCTTCAGCCCCCGGTGCCTAGTTCTTCATAATGCTGACGTGCATCATGGAACACCCACCATCAGAAAGAAGTATAGGTTGGACAAGCTCAGGTTCACCCAGCGCTACGTTAGCGAGGATCTGGAGTTTTGAAGAAGGATCATTTTCTCAGTTAAGAAAACCCTCTCTTCCACCACTCACGGGCAACTGCAACGATAGCGACCAACAAAGCAGACAAAACACCTCCAGCGGAACATTTACAGAGTCGCCAGAAGCGGCCACGTCTCTTGCACCGTGTGGGAGGTTAGATATATTGATCCTGACTGAGGGGTGACTCAAGGACGACAGTATAGCGAAATACTGGAGGAGGCTTGTGTCATAGATCGACCCTACTCAGAATGGACACCGTATGTGCAAGTAAAACAATTTTTGTTGCTATGAATAACAATTTCTGATTTAAGTTATTTCTTCCTTCATTGTTCCCTCTTCTACATAATATCCTATCCTTCATCTTCCCTCTTTTTTTCCCCCTCCCAACATATCTTCTCTCTCACATATCACCCCGTCTCTCCCAGTTCACCTAATTCCCACCCCACTTCAAACCTCTACTGGTTCCCATTTTAATAATATATCCCCAAGTTTCAACCTATAACCATTAATCTCCAGCCCTATCTCTTCCCACTCCTCCACTTCTCAAACTGCTATGGTAGTTAGAAGAAGCAGTCCATTTTACCAATCAAGGACTGAGAGTCTTATTTAACAACAACCAGTACAGTCTGCCGCTTGCTTGCTTCCTCCATCGTTTAACCAAGGCCATCCATGTTGTGACGACTGCCTGCCTTCATTGACCTCTCCCGTGTTCACCCTGCTAATCCAGTCTCATTCTCACATCACACGCCCCATGTACTGTGGTTCCCGTCCACACACGTTTCCTTTATATGTGCGCCTGTTGGGAAATGACCGGTGTAGACCCCGTTGCTCACCAACGTGAGACAAAGGGTATTCGAGTACATAGTATTCGAATAGTTATTTCCTATTAGCCAGGCCCATATCCTCGCGGTAGCGTTCCCACCTGTTGTACAGGGGTCCCGGGTTCGATCCTGGCTGTTGGAGGTTTGTATGTTCTATGAAGGTGCGCTTTCCTATGCATTTGTTCGTATTCATATACCTCCGCGTTGTACAGTTAGGTTCGGTAAAATGCTATCTGCTGGCTATGTGCGCCTGTTGGGAAATGACCGGTGTAGACCCCGTTGCTCACCAACGTGAGACGAAGGGTATTCGATTACATAGTATTCGAATAGTTATTTCCTGTTAGCCAGGCACGTAGCCTAGCGGTAGCATTCCCGCCTGTTGCACAGGGGTTCCGGGTTCGATCCTGGTTGTTGGAGGTTTGTATGGTCTATGAACGTGCGCGTTCCTATGCACTTTGTTCGTATATATATATATATATATATATATATATATATATATATATATATATATATATGTGTGTGTGTGTGTGTGTGTATGTGTGAATCACCACGATTAAATGTCTTCACTTACCTGCAAATGAAAATCCTAGCATTAATGACATTTTTTTCTTTTATAATTTTGACAAGGTAAGGAAGGGGCCCTATTAAGTAAGAGGTGTCTAGTGGCAGGGGCCTGTGGGGGAGGGCTGGAGGGAGGTCACACGTCCAACATAGTGGGAGTTGGGGGAGGTAGGGAAATAGATCGGGGGTTAAGGAATTTGCTCGTGTGAATTGCCGTGTCTACAGTGTCCATTTATTGCTATGGTGGACGAGGTAAGATGAAAGGACTCTGTGTGATAGTGACTTATTTCTTTCTGATGTTTCCAGCCTTGTTTACCAAGTGTTTATGCTTAACGGCGGATAATTGGCTGAGGATTTCGTACCATTCCGTGGCGAGTTATTCGCTGTTTATGTCCTTGTTTAACGGCGTGGCGGTACGTGTTGGGTTGGCTGGCTTTACATATTTATAGAGGCGTTCAGGGAAATACTTTTTATGGTTATATAACTCTGGCGGAGTGAGCTGGGCTGGCGGTCGTGCAACAGGTATAATCTGTCTGTTGCTAAGGTGAAACCCACACGCTGGGACAAGACTACTATTACTCCTTTTCTTTTTTACATTCGGTGCTCCTTTCGTCAAGTGTGACCAATACTTATCAATCACAATATTAATTGATACCCTCTTACGATGTAGATACAGTGAAGAAGTCGATTATGAAAAGCCTTGGTTCTTGGGTTGAGACGGGAGGGGAAGTGGGGTTAGGGGGAGAGGACAGTGGCAGGAGGAAGGTAGGAGAGGACCCCATATGAGTGAGGTGTGTGTGTGTGTGTGTGTGGGTAGGTATGTTAGGGGAAGCTGGATCGTGCATCTGGACGTGAGGTTTCTACACCGTTGCCAGATCTTTTGCCTTGCCAACCTGCTTTGGGTTTCTACGATATTTTCTTCGGCCTGATGTCCATCGTCACATACAGAGCTTCTAAGATTTGGCACATTTACTGGTGTATTCTAGCTGAAGTTTGACAAGTATCCTAATGACGTATAACTAGGCCATGAATTTAGATAAACTGAAGCAAAATTTAACTGAAATTTGGCAAACTATGGAATTAAACTTAAGCTGTTGTATAGATATACCGATCCAAAACTGTACGAAAAGTGACAGGCAACTGATTCTCTCTACAAACCAAATAGACGTAGCTGAGTCTTTTCTGACATGAAATGGAATCGAACCACGTCCATAGATAAGAGAAAAGAGACTGAGACCTCGCGAGTGAGTTGATATGAAATCATGATGGTACTTGGCAAGCAGACTAAAGAATGGTAAAGGACAACAGATATAAACGTACAGTCTCGATCAAGAATTTGGATTTAGGCTTTGTCTTCACGGGGAACCAGAAGGGTCGGGCGACCAAACACCGTCTGTCCCATGAGAATTAAAGTGGTAGATTAGTAAGTTGGCAAAGGGTACGAAATTCATGATGCACACTTGTTATCTAATCTTATGAACTTTGTAGTATGATATTATAGATAAGATTGATGGGAGAGAGACGCAGTGAAGTCGTCCATGCATCGTGCTAGTGTCTTCAAGGATTTCTTGAGAATATGGTTGCATTACTTTATGATTTATGTTTTTTATTAGAGCAGCGTTGGTCAAATAACAGTAATTCATCTATGTGTTCATTACATATTAGGCGTCCTTATTTCCCCTGTACACTGTAAGTAAAAAAACTCACTACAGAGGACAGTTAATCAGTTGTATGATAAGGGGTAACAGTATCGGCGTATAGTTATATCGTCACAATATTATCATTCAAATGACAGGATGAAAACAATATCAGACTGAAGGGGAAGGAAATGAATGTAGGGTGAAGGAAGAACAAGGATATGTCACAAGGGTTGATGGTAAATGATTAGTGGTGTCAGTACGTTGTGTTGGTCAGGTTGTATATCAATTGCTTATGGTGGTAATGAATGTTGTCAATACACAGTGATGAAAAGGGAGGGTGGTAGTGGTTGACGGTGGTGATAAATGATGTCAGTGACTACATAGTGGTGGTAAGGGAGGGTGAGAGTGATTGGTGATGGTGGCTTGCGATGGTAGTGATGGGTGGCGTGGATGGATGTTTGTGATAATATGCATAGCACTGGGAATGGATGAGTGATAGTGGTGATGATCATTGATGCTAATGGATAGTATGTGTGGATTTGTGGTGCATGGTGGCGCTGATGGTTCTGATCATCTCGAGTCGAGTTTGTATTATTAAAGTTCTGTCATGTTGTGGTTGTGACATCATTAAGTCTTAGAGAGTAAGTGAACAATACTAGATTCGCCTCCCAAAAGTTGACGCTTAGAAATTAGATAATTTTCATATATCATATTTTGTCGGTGTTTAGAGGTCAAGATATCTGATGTAACCACTGTAAATTGGTTGGAACTGAATGATGATAAACTGAGCTTTGGTTTAAGAAAATGTGTTGGTGGTGACGAACATGTTACTCTCCATTGCTTATCATTACGTGTTATTTCACCCTAGAACATTTTAATACCTTTTCCCTTTGCGCTTCAATGACATTTTGCAGTCGCCTCGTTAGGGGGGAGTCTACCATCCTGCTGCAAATGTGTGGACGCTGCAGGATCCCCTACTATGCTTCCTTCACCTTGTGCTCCTCAACCTCCCGAGGCTTCTCCTCCACCTTCCATTCCTGCACCATTAACTCCCTCAAAGATTTTCGTTTGGGTTGCCGTCACAACCTTTAGCGGGTCAGTCAATCAAGTGGATTGCAGGATGGTGAGAGAACCAGTCTCTCTCGACCCAGCTGGTGTGGATAGGCGATCGGTCCTTCACAAATCAGATTGGCAGTGGCTCTAGGATAGCACAGAGGTGCTCGGTTGGCAAGAAAGAGTCTCGAAAATATTGATAATACTCCTGGTTGTTCAAATTTCCCTCAGTTGTTAATAACTCACCAGGTCCACCATGCCACATCCAACCACAAAGGGATGCTCTTACTCGCCCATTTTAGGCTCGTTCATGTATGTAAAGTACTTCACAACTGGTGTTAGTGGTGCTCCAACAATGACGACCTCTGACAGTTGTATACGTAAAGGTTTCTCGTTAGAGAAAACGAGAGAGAGAGAGAGAGAGAGAGAGAGAGAGAGAGAGAGAGAGAGAGAGAGAGAGAGAGAGAGAGAGAGAGCCAAAACTCCACATCTGCATCAACATTGCGTAACACAAACCACAATCGAAGTGCTGTTTTATTTGCCTGTGTCAATTTTCTTCTCATCGCTGTCGCATAACTTAAACCCACCTCTTTTCCGCCACTACCTCGTGGTGACCATGTGACAAGCCATTAATTTCCTGCCATGTTACAGAGACGGTCGTTGTTAGGGTGGTTTTGGTTACAGCTGTACCTCCAGCCCTGGTCTAGGCCTGGTCATGACGTGACGCTCCCCTTCATTCCTCTCCACCCAGACTTTCATTAGTCATTCTTGTTACAGTCATAAGGCGGCTTAACGCGCTAATTCCTCGTCCTGCCTCGTGGTGGTCAACTACCATCGCCCTTCGTGTTATCACTTCTGGTCTAATATTGGGTCGAGTGTTTGAGTGACGACCACCTTCTCCTCTCCATCCCTCCATTGCTATACTATAAAAGGCCTCTCATGAACTAAAGTATATACGTATTATTTATAAATTCAAACGGCATAAGTACCTTTCATACGAGAGTGAGGCACCAATGCTTACGTCTCGTTTGTAATCAGGCGTTGTATTGCTGTGTTGCTTCACAGGCACAACTACTGCCGTAGGTGACACGTTGGCAGAGACGGGTGCAGGTTGGCCACACAGGCGAGACGTGGCGAGCGGAGGAGTGAGTGGACTTCCAGACAGGCAGGTCGTCAAGGTGTAGCAGGTTGTCAAGGTGTAGCTCGAGCAGAAATAAAGAACACGGTTAGATAGCAGAGGATTATTTCCACTAGTTTCAATCAATAAATGATAACGTACGATACTGAATAGTGAACTATGCATTAGCCATTGAACTACAATGTTAGTACAGATGTTAAGCCGGGAAATCATTAGCTCGTCGGTATTAATGTAAAGGTTAGTGTGTTGACCTATCACATGACGCGTCGAACCCATAATCTCACGTTGGGTTTTGTTTTGACGTCAACTTCAGGAGTTGAGGATGATTCTTCAACCAGATACTTTCCCATTATTCATATGGCCCATTAATGTTAAGTGAAATCACGTATTAATGCATTAATAATTGTATATACTATTTCTATACATACTTTTTTCTATTCTCACAAACGTGTATCTTTTTTTAGCGGTCTTTTTCCCAGATCAGGAAAGTTTTTATTCGAAATGTTTCCGCTTTAAAGATATGAACAAAGTTATACAACGTAAATGAATATTGAAAGTCTTACATAAGTCAGTCTGCAGAACTTTTAAGAGGATGATCTGTAATTCTTCAAATGTCCACGTTGGATGGTAATACCTCTTTGAAAATCATTTTAGATGATGAACCAAAGATAAAAGAAGATGATGTTGTGACGGAGTTCCAAGGGTGGATATATTACTTCCGTTGTGATGAGGAAAACAGATTTATAAATAGCAGACGAAGCTTAAACATTCATGCCTTTTAGATAAGAGTACTGTCATGACTCTTGACCTATGTAAGCTGATTATTATACAAATTATAGAAATAATCCTGCACTGTAATTAGATTCTAGTCTCTATTAGCCCAGCATACCTCCCAGCCATCTAGGAATTGTGCCGAGGTACGCTATAGAGCTTGGGAAGGGAGAAGCGTGGGTAGTAAGTGATGAGGAATACAGCTCTCTTGTTTTGATGGTATGAGACGAAGCGGAGGCCATGGATAGCCATGATAGAATAAGGAGAGGAGGGAGTGGGTGGTGCTGAGAAATACAGCTCCCTTTTTCTGTGCTGTGCTGAAATGAGATTTCACAGAGGACGTGTGGTGTTGAAGAATACAACCCACTCGCTGTGTTGGAGTGAGATGAAAAAAAAAAAGACTAGGCTTGGCAGTGTCGGGCATTAAGACGCATTCGCTATGCTAGAATGAGTTGAGATAAAGGACATACTTCTCGCGCGCTGTTCCAGATTGAGGTGAGGCAGAAGGAGTGGTCATAGGTAGGGAATAGTCCCTTTACATTATTAGAGTGAGGGAAGAAGAGAATGCAGCTAAAGGGATATGTGAACCCACTATCTGTTGAGGTAATAGTGTGTTCTAACACCTTTTCTGTGACTGGATGAGGGAAGGCAAAGCGCGTAGATATTGCCGTGGGCGAAAAGTGCATAAGTGTAGCGTAGCCCAGAGGAATGTGTTTAGTACTGTGTTGCGTAAAGGAAGTAAAAGGAATCGGATACTTTAGGTGAAGATTACCTACATACATAAACTGCTTTCTGTGATCATCATGTTGAATTGCTGTACCATGAATATATTTCCTAGAAATTTTACACTAAAACACGTAAAAAAAAGAATAAATCGGAGAAACTTCATAACTTTCTAAAGATTGTATGGAAAAGCATGAAAGGTTTCATGACAGTTTGGTAATTTTCATGAGACCAAAATCTGTTGTTTCGTTTAATGTTAAGTCAGTGAGGCAACTTAGTATGTGATTACAACAAGGAAATGACCGTTCACTGCCTTAAATGTCAACGATTCTCGGTGGGTAACTTGAATAATCGTCTTTTGTTTAAACAGCTTAGTCTTCCGCCTCTCTGTATGTGGAGCTTATTGCTATTGCAAATTAATTTTCATCCTCAGTTATCCTTAGTTACAGGTCTGGAACACAGAGAAAATCCTAACAATAATTACCCACCACTTAAGCCGAGCAAAGTTGGATACTTTTGCACATATTGCCGTGACTATGAAAGAGACTGGAAGATAACCAAGGATCGTGAAAGAAAATACAACATGTAATCGAATTCTGTTAGTCTGAATTTCCTTTACTGCATCGTAAAGTTTGGACAAGAATATATTGCAGTAATCATTGCTTCTTGTCTTACTGTCACTTCGGTAAACAAGACAAACGTTTTTTAATTGAATCCTTCAACTGAGGAAACAACCAACACAGATATCATGTTCGTCCTCAGCCCCGAACTAATCCACTTTCAGTTTAAAGTAACCTTCTGCAGCTAATCCTCCTCAGTATAGATGTCGTTTTCCTGCTAATCCTCCATCAATTTGAAGATCATTCTCCAGCTAATTCTTCTTGCAGTTTAAAGGTCATTCTCCACCTAATTCCTCCTTCAGTTTAAAGGTCGTTCTCCACCTAATTCCTCCTTCAGTTTAAAGGTTGTTCTCCACCTAATTCCTCCTTCAGGTTAAAGGTCGTTCTCCACCTAATTCCTCCTTCAGTTTAAAGGTCGTTCTCCACCTAATTCCTCCTTCAGTTTAAAGGTCGTTCTCCAGCTTATTCTTAACCTTCAGTCTCAAGGTCGTTCTTCAGCTAATTCTCCTTCAGTCTCAAGGTCGTTCTTCAGCTAATACTAACTTCATTTTAAAGGTCGTTCTCCAGGTCACTTACCAATCCCTTACACAGGTTTTGATTATTATATATGAGAAGATCAGGATGTTTCACTGATTAGTGGGTGAATCAGACAATCATCTTTACTGGAGGACACACATTATTTGTTTCTCCAGAGGGCAAACTACCTATGCTTTGAGAACTGAAAATTGAAATACTCGCCAGAACACACACACACACACACACACACACACACACACACAAGTGGGGACTTACGAGTGTTTAACTACCTCCCTGTACAGTACGACTAGGTAAGTGATTAAACACAGTCTTTTGGTATCAAGGAACAAACAAGTTATGGCAGTGTTAAGGAAGAATGTTGATGGGATGAGGTAACGTGAGGGTAGACTAAAACAAAAGCATATAAGATAAAGAAGAAAACGCAATGAGGAGAAAGTAAGAGAAGCTGTGCGTGCAGCTGCACAACAACGCTTTTTTTCCCCAATATGAGAGAGGCTTGGCAGAGATTGGATGAGAAAATACAGAAGATGGAGGCGAAAAGAGTGGCATGTTCAAATGGCGGTAAACAAAGCCGAGGGAGTGGCGAACGAGGTGAGGTTGTTTTTTTCCTTCCAGCAGTTCAGGGAAACTTCAGAATGAAGTTTAAAGATCAAGGGAGGGGACTGCTCCGTAATGAACGCGGGAACAATTAAGGAACAGGTAGACAGGAGGAAAAAGATAGTCATTACCTTAAGTGTGGAGGAGGAAAAAGATGAAAGAAAGAAGAGAAAATGGAAAAAAGTTATGAATCAATGGAATAGATCTTGAATTATGTGAAGGATGCTTTAGCTGCGGCGTCAAGTGGGTTAGGCAATGACTAGGATAACATCAAGAACTGTTGTCGGGCTGAGAGAATATACCAAGGAATAGCAGTGACTTATATAAAGAAATGTTCATAAGCTCAGACTACATGGAGTGTTGTATGAAGATGAAATGTTATTCAGGAACTAGCAAGGGTTCTGAGAAGGTATAGTCTGAGGCAGACAGAACACTGGAGGATCCATGTAATATCAAAACAACTGTTAGATATGCACAGAAAAAAATCACTTAGAAAGATCTGTGGAGTTCAGTCAGGTTTCTCGGCTTACAGTGGGGAGGTCAGAAAATGTAGTGAAGGTATATTATTGCAACGGTTATATGAGAAACCTGTTACACAAGAAGGAGGGACACAGAAAGGAAAAACAAAATACAAATTACCGAGAAGGTTTGTTCTAAGAAGTTTTCTAAAAGCATCACCTGACTGCTCTTGCCTGCAAGGAACGGGTGTTCCGCGAATGAGAGTGTCATCTGCAGCCGAGTTCGCTCGTCGTCGGTGAACTAAATGGAGTAGAGTCATGACTTAGAACTCTCTCACTCCAAAGGAATCCGTCCTTACCTTGTTACTGATTGTAGCGCAGCTTGAAGCCTCAAGGACCCTATTAAAAGAGGTACTGGGGTTATTATGATTAAAACTAAGAAACCAGATGGCTCAAGTTTTAGGGTGCTAGAATTGTGTGATGAGTTCGATACATGAAGATAATGCTGATGGTTTACAGTTACTGACACGAACTTAGGGTACAGGTAACTTGAGAGGAGGGAATAAGTAGGTTAATTGAGATGTAGCAGTACCTTGTATGATGTGTTAAGGAAGGAGAATAACTAGATCACGAAGCTTTTGAAAGAAAGATGATTCCTTTATATGGCGGAAACTGGCATATAGCGGCCAAAATATTTTCTCCTTTTTTTAGATATCTTGCTGACTTATGTACACCATGAGTAGCCTACAGAGGTCTTTTCAGTCGCCAGGAAGGCTTGTAGCCAAAACAAAAAGGAAAAAAAAAAAAGCACTCCTCAGTCCTCGAGCATTCATCATTGTTAGATACCGACCGTCGACCAATAGTGTCATGTCTTTAGTGAACTCGAAGAAAACACGAAAGGTTGTTGGGTGACTTTTAAGTGTACAGGAGGAACACGTATCGTATCCATCAGCTAATGAGGAGAGTGACAAACAACAACTGGTGAACTGGGAAGGAATGACTGACTCAGTCATTTCAGTGGGAATATTGTGGAAGGAGGCCAGCACCAGACCCACACCACCCTCCCGCTCAACCTTGGTCTTGCGATTCCATCCTTGGGTCTCGCAACCCAACAGAGTGTCGCAAAACTGTTCCTGAGGATCGTGGTAAGGTCTTGGTGGTGGTTGTGGTGATGGTGGAAAAATATTGTTGTTAATATTTTTGGCAAATGGTATGAAATGTTACTATTGTAATCACGTAAAGAAGCTGGGGGAATTATGAGGAATTATGGAAATACTGACAAAAGTGAAATGCATGCGATTAAAGCCTCCCATACATACTTGACACCTTCGAATCAGTTACGTCTAATACTCGCGCTGGTTGGCCATGTGATCCAGTGTGAACGTGGAGCCTCTCACTCGTCTTTCAAGGTGAGGTCGTAAGTTTTCGCCTACACCTCACCCTTTATAGCTGTGAAAATGACGCGTATTAATGTGGAGCAGTGCACGTTCAGTGCATGTATGACTGTTTTGACTTTGAACGGGGATATACTGCCATTTTCCGTTCAATATTTCATATGAGCATTACTTGTTTTCCCTAGGTTTTGTAATTAGTGATCCATTACGTGTGTTTTGTCTGTGCGTGTGAACGTTGCATGAACAGTATAGTGTAGTGTACCTAGTGTATGATGCATCATCATATCTTTGCGTCATGAGGCCGGGAGAAGATTGTATTTATAAGGTCGCGAACAGAAGTGTTTTTAGGGCAATACTGGTTAAGATATCTGGTGAAAATTACTTAACAATTGCACCCAGCGTTCAGAAATGTAATCCTGGGATGATGGTGTAGTTTGATATCAGACGACAGTGAAGAGCTAGTGTACTTTATATTATGTTTCACCGCCAATGCTGTGTGTCCTTGTAAGAAATAAGACCAGAGCATTACACTAACAAACAGGACACCCACCATATCTTTCTTATCTCAAGGTGAGGAAGGATCGGCCTAGCTACACTCGCTGGCTTTAATCCCTCTTCCCACTCGTTTCTGCTGTGGCTAGTGCAATATACTCATGTTATTCACTGCCAGCTCTGTGCCTGCGTAAGAAGTAAAAGCTGAGGGTCATACCAAGTTCAACAGAAAGAAAGAAACGGGACCGCCATGTCCTCTCGTCTTATCTCGAGCTGTCAGACGTGTCAACCACACTCCTCCTCCCCCCATTCCATTGACTTAGCACTCCACTAAGCCAACACAAAGATAGTGACTTTATATTTCACGAATTTCTTCTTTTTTTTTTACTTTTGCAGGCCAGTCTGTCAGTTCATAAAGGATATAAAGGTGCATGAATTTATACATTTCTCGCAACTGGTGTTAGGATTTTTGACAACTTACTGTGAAGGCGTTACATGTCACAAGATGAGAGTAGTTGCAGTTGTAACAAACCTTCCTGGGATTAATAGTGCAACGGTGGATCAATAAGACAAAGTAAAGGATAATGATCAGTGTGTTTTTGCGGAGTGAATAAGGAACAGACTGATTATACCTTCTGATCTGGAATTCAAGGACTAGCGTTAATGGGTATTTGATGTGTCAGGTGGAAGAGGAGGATTTGTAGATGATAAAGTATTAGGGAAAAAAAGGATAGTAGCATTACTTGCGTCATTGTATTCTGGAGCCAGCGAGAGAGGGTCAGGAGAATCACCCACCGGTGTTGGATACAGTATTAAGACAGACTGCACATTAGAGGTTGAGATTAATGAACGCGAACCACTATTGGGTACGAGTGATCACTTGGTGGTGAGATTGGGTTATGGTGGAGAAACTATTGCTGAAGTCGTGTTGGATGTAATACAATCCAAGTAACAGATTTTGGCTTATCAGTGCAACGTGCACTGATTTTGGAAGACACATTAGATAAGATATTGATACAGTTTATGCATTAAAGGTAAAGATAAGATAGATATTCGGTTTTATGAATGAAGGTATACAAAAGATAATATTAACAAGATTAGATTTGAATCTGGTCTATCACTTTGTAGGCTGTTACACACATGAACAATCCTTATTTCTCTCATAAGTTCGTCATTGTCTGCAAACATGTTTGGTACGAATTTAGATTCGGTTGTTCATTCATATATATCAGTAATAGCACTAGTCTAGAGGCAAAAAACTGTGGGTTTTTATTGGTCACTTTTGCCGAGTCTGAAAAAGGTATAGATTTTGATGACCTCTGTATTCCATTCAGTTTAGGTAATTTTCAGGTTACTTAAAGAGCCCTGTTCTTATCATGACCATAAAAGCTAATTCATGTGCTAAAGTACAGGGGATATGTTAGGTACTCACTGGCTTTTTAAAATCGCACACTGCATCCATATTACTGAAGGCTAACACTTGCTCTGTTATGGCCATCCAAAATATCTATTATGCGCAATTCTTTCCTTTTAAAGCCAAACTGCGTCTCATACAGGCAGGATTTCGCTCAGAATTAGTCATTTCTTTACTTCTTAATTTATTTTTCTCAGTAACTTACAGATCGTAACTGTTACTGTGTTTCTCTTGCCAATTTTTTTCTCAAAGGTAATCATATCATCTACGTTCTCTCATTCCCTTAGCACAGATCTTACTTCTAATGAGTTGTTAATATTTCAGGAAGTATGTTAAGTTCTTCCTCAAATTTTTTGAGCTCGTAGGATGAGATTCCATCCGGGTTATGTGCATTGTACGGAGCTTTGTAAAAAAGGAAAAAAATTGATAAAGACGGTTTATTGAATTTAGTGATCATTCAGCTGACAATACGCAGGTGAGATATTAGAGATATTACAGAACCGGGAGGTCATAATAGTAACTAATAAACTAATCATAAAAGAGCTTAGGATTACGGTGGGGGCCGTGTATGTGTGTGTGTGTGTGTATGTGTGTATGTGTGTATGTGTGTGTGTGTGTGTGTGTAATTTGGTGTATGTGATGATTTTACACGTGCTGGTTCCCATCTCTTGAACTTTCTTTACTACTACACAACTTTTTAAGCGTCTGTTTGCTCTTCACCTTCACTGTCTTATAACTCAGTTTATCTCATTAATTTATAGCACTTCTAATAAGATTCATCTTTCATATCATGCCATGGCCTTTGGATGTTGATTCCCTGTACCCTTCGAAGAAGCATTTTAATGTGTACCTCAACAGGTTGGCCTAGGTACTCAGAGACTGTGATCTGGTCATCCCTCACAGATTTTTTCTTCTTCCATGGCGGACAAATTGATGACCTCCAACCTTTCTCTGAAACTTAGATGTCTCATTTCCGGTACTAGGTATATCACCCTCCTCCTCTGGGTCGTCTTCAGTAGTTTACTTTGCGTCTTTAACTGTGCTGGTCAGGCTTTAGAGACGTACTTTAGATCTGGCCTAATGTAGGATGTAAACAGTTTACTAAACATTTTCCGTATACCTGATAGCTGAAAGTTGTTGTGATATTTACTAGCAGACTTTTTTTTCTTGTTTCCCCCTTTACTATTTCCTTTAGTGGGACTCGGACGATAGGTTAGGGACGCTGTTAAGCGCCCATGTCCCTTTTACATACAAATACCTGCAACTTACTTACAGCGAGATGATAACACTCGTCAACAAAGATTTTGTTCGATGTAAAAGAAAGAAAAAAAGTATATTTCTTGTGTAATTTTGCACGCTGAATCCAAATATGTTTTTAGAATTTCTCTATCACTCGTAGTTATTTCGTTCCAGCAGACTTGCATATCATTACGTACAGTATGATATATGTATAAGTTCTCCACGGAGCATTTGAAACAAAATGTTTAACAAACACAGCTGTTTTCATCGTTTGTGAAGTACAATAGCTTCTTTTTGAGAGCGCACACACCTCGATGAATGAGTCACCACCAGGGGCCTGCAGAAACACGACTGGTAGGTAATGTTGGGATATTCAAACGGTGCCCACTCCTGAGTTGGCACTGTTGCCAGATTGTGCTTTTGTGTATTCAAGTGTTGTGCTGATACCCCATCCACCATCAGAATGCCCAGAAACTGTGTAAATTGTCCGAATTCTTTCTGCTACCTCTACGGTAAATTGACATTCATATTACATGAACGTTCTTTCACATCACTCATCTAAGAATGCTATGAACATTACCTTCGTCGTAAGTTGGGTTACCAAGATAGAAGTTGGGTCCTCATATTTGTTGCGTCACATGTGTCAGGCTTCTCACAACGTGGGTAAAACTATTGTTTTGTGGGAGAACCCAAAGATCATGCTTCGGAGTGCAACATTTGCCTGACAAAATATAAGTGGTATAGCATCAGAATCCAAGCATACTATTAAACATCCTAATTTACCATCTGCTATGAGGCCAGTACCTCGCAGTCAGGAAATCACGTGTGCCAGAACCTCCAAGAAACATGACACTCGAGTGATGACGATGAGTCTCTTGATGAGAAAGTAGACCAACTAGAGGACAATATGGATCCAACATTTAAAGGAAACTGTTCTTCAAGTGAACCACATTTGCTGAGTCAAGGAAATCTTAATGATCTCGTCCGCGATTTAAATTTGTCTAAGAAGTAAACCGAACTTTTGGATTTCAGGTTAAAATGCAGATATCTTCTCCAGAATGAGACTAAAGTTTGTTTTTATCGTGATCGCCATGTCATTTTCTAACACTTTTCTCCCTTGAAGATGGTCTAGTATTTTGCAGTAATGTTCGTTCTGTTATGGAGGCACTTGGCCATGAACATATCGCAGAGGAGTGGCGCTTGCTCACTAACTCATCAAAAGTAAGCTTGAAAGCCGTTCTACTCCACAATGGAAATAAGTTCGACTCCGTTCCTCTGGCTCACGCGTATAACATGAAGGAATTGTGTGATAACATGAAGCTCCTTTTGGAAAAAATTACGTATGGGGACTTTAAGTGGAATGTATATGGTGACCTAAAGGTTGTGGCACTTTTATGCGGAATGGAACTTGGTTACACGAAGTTCTGTTGTTTCGTCTGTGAGTGGGACAGCCGAGACAAGAAAAATCATTATGTGAAAAAAGTGTAGCCAAAACGAACTTCTCTGACTCCATGGAAGAAAAATGCCATCAATCCTTCTCTTGTTGGT